>NC_034600.1:43909148-43915515 GCF_900095145.1 Mus pahari | reverse complement strand
AAAAAAAAAAAAAAAAAAACAAAAACCAAAAAAACCCACCCATGCACTGTAGGTGTTTACCTAATATTAAACTAGGCTTCTCAGACCAGCTAGGTCAGCATTTCCAGTGACCTTGTAAAGGTATGCAAATCCCTGAGGGGTGGGGTCAAGCATTGGACATGGTCGACCGTGAGAACCAAGTTATCACCTTTTGTGATCTGCTGGAGGAACAGATTTTTTTTTTTCACTTCCAGATTCCCGTTCTT
Source organism: Mus pahari (assembly GCF_900095145.1). Classification (NCBI taxonomy): domain Eukaryota; kingdom Metazoa; phylum Chordata; class Mammalia; order Rodentia; family Muridae; genus Mus; species Mus pahari. The sequence goes on along the minus strand of NC_034600.1, from coordinate 43,915,270 downwards.
GTGGAAGGAGAGAGGCACACTGTTGCCCTCTCAGTTCTCTTTCTGACTTATTCCTACCCCTGTAGATCACTCCTAATCACATCAGAGATAAAGTGTGTCTTGCTGTCTATGTGAGAAACTCTGGAGGAGGCAAAATATTGTCTTGTACTTCCTTATTTCGATCACTAATTCTAATTCTGAGGACAAGTATTGACGTGCTTTGCATCCACACTTCTAAGCCTCCTCCAATTTGCCTTTTCAGTAATAAAGTTAGGATGTTGGCTCCTCTGCTTCATTCTTGCATTGCAGCTACTTTTCAATGGACCCTGGGAAGAGAGACATTTTACCCAGTGGTATCCTCCAAAATTATCCCCCTAATAATCTCAACTTCAGGTATTCACAACCTCCCCATTTTTTACCTGTATGACTAGTGCAATATTGTCAGTGTAACACCATGCAACATCTTCTGAGTTTATAAAGATGTTGTGTTATCCATTCCCCCCATCTAATTGCCATGTATTGTGCATTCCTATGCAGAAGTCATTTTTCCAACATCCCTATAAGTAAGACTAGAAATGGAACCTTCAGCTGCACCCAAGAAAACAAAACAAAAAAAGCCCTGGATTATACAATGGCTGAAGCCTCATGAGATGCCCTGAGCCCCCAAATCACCACCAAACTGTTTCTGGATTTCTGGTCCTCTGAAATTGTGTGAGATAATAAGTGTTTATTATTTTAATATACTAGAGTCTGGGGTGGTTTGTAATATTGCAATAGACAACCACAAAGAATAGCCACAATGCAGGCATGGCTTTGGAATGAGTCAAAGGAGGCAGGCGGAAAGAATTGAAGGATCATAGCCATGTTCTGGTTGAGGTTTAAAATAAAGTGAGAAAAAACTGTGTTGATAACAGGTCTGCCTGTTGAGGTACAGCCAGAAATCTTAAAAACAGCGTTATGTGCAGTGATGTGCTAAAGCAGAACATGTAAATAAAGAACTGGATGATCCAGTTGAGGGGATTTCAAGACAGCCTGCTAAAGGTACCATATGACTTCCCTTAGCCCTTTATAAGACACAAGTGGAGAGAGAGAAGTTAAAGGAACAACCGCTAGGTAGGAGCCAGGACTCAAAGAATCCCAGCCTCTAGAGATGGCAAACGATTTTAAAAATTAAGAAATGCCTTAAAAGCAAAGGTTAAACTCAGGGCACTGTCATGGTAACACGGCCAAAAGTTGAAGCTGAGGGAGGGACTATAAATTCTTTGCTATGATCTCAAAGTCATCAAGAGACTGCCTAAGGAGCAACCACATCAGTCACACAAAAGACTATTGTATTAGTCAGCTTTGCATTACTACAGAGAAATAGTTAAGGCAGCTAACATATATAAAAAGAAAATGGTGTGTTTAGCTTACAATTTCAAAGGTTTAGATTCCAAATAAGGTAAAGAGGGCTCAGCAAAACTCGTTTACTACCTCACTTCCTGGTAGATGGCTGTGGCGGGCACGTGTTAGAAGCAGACAGATGATTGGCTACCCAGAGAATAAAAACACGGATGCCTCCAATGAGCTAAAGATCTCTTGCTAATCCCCAGTCTATAAAGGCTCTGCTCCCTTCTAATCATACCACTCTGGAGACTAAGTCTTTAATATATGAACCTTTGTGGGAGAATCACCCTTCAAACCAATTACAGCTATGACTCATGGATCCTCTCAAAATAGGGCTTCTATGAAGCTTAAGAACATTGCCCTTCACAGAATCACAAGATGAAAAAGGGATTAATTATCTTGCAGACATATTTTGGTGACTTTTGTCTAATGGAATTCACCTGATTCAAGTCACGGGAGATTCATGGAAGTTTTGAAAAATTTTAAACCAGCAGATATCTTTCTAATAAGAACCCAAAGGGATAGAGACAGTTAAGGGCCTTTATATCCACACTATCCCTAGTGTACTGAAAGCTCAGAAAAAAATTGGTGTCCATATACTACGTTTTATGAAAAAGGAAACTCAGAAGGTGTAGTCAAGAAGCATAGGATAATCCCAGGATAGGACTGAGCCTTACTGCAATTCAGCATATCTTGGTTGGATTTGCGAGCTGCTCCAATTTATCTCCTTTAGAGCATGAATACAGGTGATGTTTATTCTATTCCTGATCTAATATTGTATGGTTCGTGTTTGCAGGTTTCTTTGTCTGGAGGGAACTGTACTTTCGAGGGTTTGTTTGGGTTGTCCATAGAACAGTATCTAGAATCGCCCAGGAGACAAACCTGTGGGCACAACTGTGAAGAAGTTTCTAGATTAGGATAATGGAGGTAGGAACATTCCAAGGCCTTGGGTTCGAGACTAGACAAAAATGGGAAATTGATCTGATCATCAGCATTCATCTCTCTCTGAGCAGAGTGAATGCACTTTATATGTGGGAGAGATGTGACTCCTAAGGGCCTGAGGACAGACCCTGACTATCAGTCTATATAACATGGCCTTCTCTTGGTACTTACACACTGTCTTGTTCCCTCCCACACTGTGGTGGTTTGAATATGCTTGGCCCAGGGATTGGCACTATTAGAAGGTTGGAGTAGGTGTGACCCTGTTGGAGTAGGTGTGTCACTGAGGGTGTGGGCTTTAAGACCCTCCTCCTCACTGCCTGGAAGCCAGTCTTCTCCTAGCAGCCTTCAGATGAAGATGTAGAACTCTCAGCAACTCCTGCACCATGCCTGCCTGGACACTCCCATGCTCCTGCCTTGATGATAATAGACTGAACTTCTGAACCTGTAAGCCAGACCCAATTAAAGGTTGTCCTTATAAGAGTTACCTTGGTCATGGTATCTCTTTACAGCAGTAAAACCCTAGCTAAGACACATACTATGTGGGAACTCATCTGCATTAAAGTAAGACAGGAGGAGATGTCATATTGTTTCCGAGGCACTGTAGTTTCCATCTCTTGTCTGTCACTCTGTCAATGGCCATGTGAGCAAGCTGGGGAGCCTCTGCCAACCCTTCAGATGACGCCAGCCTCAGGTGACAGTTTGACAATGGTCTCCTGAATCTCTTGAATCCATCTGAGCTACTCCTGGCTTCCTGACCTTTAAGACTCTGAGATAATGGCTGTTTTAAGCTCTTAAATTTGGGAGTAAGTTTTTAATGCAACCACAGACAATTAATATACACTTCCAGCGAATCTAGAGTACTTACACCACACACTATACAGAACTTGTTTGGGTAAATAGCTGATGCCTATGTTTTCGGGACACACCCTCGAGGGAACTTTCTTTTTCTCTTTGGGGTAGTCTTTCTGCTTGAAGTAATACCAAGTGCAGCAACTTTCCAGACAGAATGTTCACACTCGTCTTTAGCACACTTTAGGCAAATAAACCTGAAAACTTTCTTGGATCTAACCTAGAAGCAACCCCAGTTAAGTGTCATATAAAACTGTTAAACTGGGCTGGCTTTAAGAATATTTTTAGTCTTTCCCTAAATTTTGAGTCAAAATCCTTTACTCTATTTATTACTAATTTGTTTAGATTGAGGAACCTAGAAAGTTGGTGGTAATTCTTTTAAGGTTCACTTTTTTTGTGTGTGTGTGTGAAAATGGTTTTTTAAGACATCCAGATATCCCTAGAACTTTAGAATAGCAAGTGACATGTATAACTTCTATTTGTCCCAAATTTCTTTGTGTCAGTTTTGACTCTGTTTTGCCTCTTACTCTTGTTTTGAATGGTGGTGAAAGCCAATGAGTTTTTTTAATAATCAGCTCTATGCTCTCCTAACAGTGCATGCTCACAGGGGTTGGTTATAATTGACCAACTTTTCTCTCCATTGAAGGAGCAGCTGCTCACTGCCAGTTGTTTACGATTCAGTCTTAGAATTAAATTTCAAACCAACATCTGCTCTTTCTTTCTTTCTTTCTTTCTTTCTTTCTTTCTTTCTTTCTTTCTTTCTTTCTTTCTTTCTTCCTTCCTTCCTTCCTTCCTTCCTTCCTTCCTTCCTTCCTTCCTTTTTTGCTTTGCTTTTCTTTTCTTTCTTTCTTTCTTGCTTTTTTTTTTTTTTTTTGAAAACAGGCTGCCCCAAAGCTTCTGGAACCTTCTTTTCTAGAACCTGTAAGAGCTTGTTCTCTAGCTCATGAGAAAAGCACTGAGACCTCAAGTCTAGAAGCACTTTGTAGGAAACAATTGGAGATCTGTCTTCCCTGTTAGCACATTCCATGGGCATGCTACATTGTCTGGGGAGAAAGCTCTTCAGGCCGCAGGCACTGCATGGACAGCACACACACATATCCCTTAGCACCATGCATCTCCTTAACAGTATATATCTATCTCCATGATCACCTGTGCTTAAAAAACTATGAACAGACAGAAGCAAGTTGACTGAAATGTAGATAACACTAAAGACTGGCCAGGTTGGGAAAGAAATGTCCCAGCTTCTCCAAAATGGAATCCTTTCAGAATCTTTTAAAAGAACCTCTATATCTTTGTAAAGTTGAAGAATATGTGACAGTCACGTCAGCCCATAATACTGTAAGCGTGGGTTGCAATTTCTTCCTACATTGAGTGTCATGCCTCCCTTTATTTCTTTCTCTGACTTTCAGAAGCCACTGCTTATTTCTCCTTTTCTTCTCCCTACATCATGTCACTGCCCAGAGCCGGACCTCAGTGGGATGTGGTACCAGTCTGGTCCTAGGTGCAATCTGGGGGTACCTTGACTCAGGGGAGACTGAACAAGGCAGTGTGCACAGCAAGCAGGCTAGTCAGATCCTTAGCAGCCAGAGAGGAGAGCAGTGTCCCAGGAGCATCTCAGAGGAACCCAGACCTCCTTCCCCGTGAAAATGGGTGACATAAAAGTGCAGTAGTAGTTTTGTGTAGGGATTTGGACAAATCTGGAGCCAGTGTTAGATCAGCAATAGAGTTCTGATAAGAGAAAAGGACTTCTGGTGAGGAAAGCAGAATCTCTGGGGGGATGGAGAGAGACCTAGCATTCCAGTAGTGCCATATCAATCACCTGGCCAAAGGACCATCTCTAGGAAGACAGAAATACCATAAGTATTTCTTTTAATGAAACATTTAACGTACTTTTTTGTACTGGCTGGTTTTGTGTCAACTTGACACAGGCTTGAGTCATCACAGAGAAAGGACCTTCAGTTGAGAAAAATGCCTCCATGCGATCCAGCTGTAAGGCATTTTCTCAATTAGTGATCAAGGGGGGAGGTCCCCTTGTGGGTGGTGTCATCCCTGGGCTGGTAGTCTTGGGTTCTCTAAGAGAGCAAGCTGAGCAATCCAGAGGAATCAAGCCAGTAAGTCACATCCCTCTATGGCCTGTGTATCAGCTCCTGCTTCCTGACCTGCTTGAGTTCCAATCCTGACTTCCTTTGTTGATCAACAGCAGTATGGAAATGTAAGCTGAGTAAATCCTTTCCTCCCCAACTTGCTTCTTGGTCATGATGTTTGTTCAGGAGTAGAAACCCTGACTAAGACAATTTCTTTCCCAGAATCCCCACCTGATAGCCTAATCTTTGCAGGTCGAGCCACCATGAGGTAAGATGGATCTGTCCACCTCTCTGAGTCAGGACTGGCTTTATCTCCGCCCTCCCCTTTCCCCACCCCTCCCCCTTTCATTTAGATGAGGACCAGAACCCAACTATGCTCTTCTTGGTTCCTTGGGCTTCCTTACTTTTCTCTAAAGCCCCTCCCTCACCATGTACTACCATGTTATTATTAGGCTGGAAGCCTTGCTCATGCCCCACACCCCGCACAAGCTGGGAAAACCCATCTTCCCATCCCCTCCCCCCACTTGGAGAAAGCTTCGGGCCAACATGTCATCACTCCTCGTCTAAGTGTTTCCGGCGAACCACCCAAGAGTGCCCGCCCAGGGGTTCGGTTTCTGACCATGTATGGGCATAATTCTAGTTCTTAGCCTATTTCCACCTGTGAGATCGGTGAACATACCGGAGAGCTTTCTTCTTCTTCTTCTTCTTCTTCTTCTTCTTCTTCTTCTTCTTCTTCTTCTTCTTCTTCTTCTTCTTCTTCTTCTTCTTCTCCTCCTCCTCCTCCTCCTCCTCCTCCTCCTCCTTCCTTCTCTTCCTCTGTAGAGCCCTAATTTTAAAAAATTCACCAAAACCTGTTCCCTAGATCATTAGGAATGTGGCTAG
>NC_034600.1:43906507-43908453 GCF_900095145.1 Mus pahari | reverse complement strand
CTGGCTATCCTGGAACTCACTCTGTAGACCAGGCTGGCCTCGAACTCAGAAATCTGCCTGCCTCTGCCTCCCAAGTGCTGGGATTAAAGGCATCTCCACTTTCCATCGGAGAGCTGTCTTCTAATAAACCTGCCTGCCTTTACTTACTTTTAATCTGGTCTAATCTAGCCTGTATCTGTGTCACTGAGGGAGAGAAGAAGCCCACTGGTGATCTCTGTGCTGGTAACAGTGTAATGGCTCCCTCCCCTCCTGTCCCATTGCCTCCCCTGGGCAGCTACTGAGATTCTTTAGCTTTTCTACTCTGGAGTGTTCTTTTAAACTCTAATAAAATTCAACCATCTGCTTGAATCTATTTTTATATTCTTTTATTAATAAAACAAAGAAATTAATAAGCCCTGGAAAAGGGATTTTCCCAGGGTCATCTAGTAGATGCAAAGGGAGTCCTCCAAATTCTAGGAAACCCTGGAAATTGTCCAGGTCTGTTTGAGACAATGACTTTCTTCAGGGATTTCTCAAGGACCAACAGAGATTTCTCCCCTCACACACACCCTGTGTTTTGAAATCTTGCTTCTTCTTGTGTAACAATGTAATATGTATTTAACTTTATTTATTTATTTATTTATTTATTTATTTATTTATTTATTTTGGTTTTTTTCGAGACAGGGTTTCTCTGTGTAGCCCTGGCTGTTCTGGAACTCACTCTGTAGACCAGGCTAGCTTCGAACTCAGAAATCCGCCTGCTTGTGCCTCCGCCTCCCAAGTGCTGGGATTAAAGGCATGCACCACCACTGCCTGGCTGTCCTTAACATTCTTTAAGTTTGCAACATTTCAGAGAGTTGCCATGCATAGAAGACTCTCCCAGCTAGCCATGAGCTGAGGCAAACACCTGCCGGGGCCTCCATGATCAAAGAACTTTGTATCCATGTAGCTTGTGTACGTGTGTACATTTCTCCTTTAAGGATTTAAAATGATTCTCCTGGCGTCAGCCTCCTGAACACAGCCAGATTAAGCATAGTCCTATTAGAGTAAACATTACTGGTTGTTTGAGGACTGTCTCTCTTTACATTAAGTGGACAACCCTCAGGAGATCTCCCAGGAGGCTAGAGCTCTGCTTTTAGTTCAAGGCTGTGCTTTCAAACTCCCCTTAAGTTCTACATGGGGCAGCCATGATGAACACACACCAACCATTTGTTAGAGCTCCAGCCAAGTTCCCTTTGCATCTGTTTTCCCTGAATAAAGACTGCTGTGGACAGAATTCTTTGCAAGATTTCCTTTGACCCAACTTTTGCAGCCAGAAGCAGACGAGGAGTCCCCGGGGTGATGTAGTCCCTGAGTCAGGCTCTGAAGTTTTTAGTTTCTTGGAGATGAGCTATCAGACCATGGTTTATCACAAATTGGCAGTAGGGTGCCTGGGAAGCCAGGGCAAGTCTCACAGGGCCTTGTTGCAGTCTACCAGACCATAACTGACCTTGTTGTCACAAGGGTCTCATAGTTTTCGGAGCCTTGTATGACTACAAGGCTCATGGCTTGTGGTGTAGCTTCTCACTTGGGCTGTAGCCTACAGACTATGGGGATGGAACAAAGAGACTTGTGTCTTTGAGGCTTGGCAGTACAGAAATGAGGATGGGAGAGCCACTGAGTATTAGTGTCAAAATACCTGCAGACTGGTTGGCCTGGTTTCTTTGTGATTGTCTGGCTCAACAGCAATGGGTAGACAACAGAAGCTTGTCTGTGGATAAGAATAGCTACCATTTATTCAACCCCTCCCACACATTAGACAGCATATTGAGTGTTTTATGTACACAGCTTTAGAAATCCTTGAGATAGGTGATAATGCTATTTTTCAAAATTAAAAAGTAAGACATTACAGAGAAACGTGTTTATTAATGTATTTAGAAAGTATGATGTGTGTGTGTGTGTGTGTGTGTGTCTGTGTGTGTGTGTGT
>NC_034600.1:43863417-43905697 GCF_900095145.1 Mus pahari | reverse complement strand
AATGGAACCATTTCCCCAGCCCCAGAGGAATTTTAGTAATTACTTCTCTATCAGGTTTCTGGTAAGTGGTTAAACAACAACAACAACAACAACAACAAAAAAAAAACCCCAAAAAACACTTGACCTTGATGCACACTTAATTTTACAATGACATACACATTCCTAAAAATCAAACTAATAGCAACAATAAGAACAAATCTTGGAATTGACAATGTTGTACACTTCATAGGGTTTATGAAAGAAGTGAAGTTGGAGTTGGTGTTCTAAACTTTGCCACTGGAGACTAAAAAGCCCCACTATATGACTAAGAGCGAAAGCAACAGCATAGCTGAATCTCCATCAGCATGACAGCTGGTCTCCTGCAGCCTTACATGGAGGAGGGGCTCTAGCGTCTTGAAGGACCTTAGGCTTTCACTGACACTAGAGACCATGTGCTTCCGTGTGACAGATCTGATCCAGGCTCTGAACACAAGGTCACACGTTTCTCAAACGATTTCCATCTGCACACAGTTTCACCAGATAGTTTAATACCATGGGGGATTTGGTGATGGACTTCCTGGCTTCAAGAACTGCTTCTTCATTGAATAGACATAATTTTCTGATAAAGTCCAAATGTATGTGTAAGCCCTTCCTTACATATAAAAAAGCTTGTCCAGCTACTACCTCAAGAAACATGTTGGTAAAAATGATGTAGTCACCAAGGCGAGTTTGCAACTTGATTTTTACTCCCCCCCCCCCCCGTGTTTCTGTCACCGTTGTTTATCCCATCAAGGGGGAACAAAGGCTGCTTCAGATGAGTTCAGCCTATTTTGAAGCCCATGTGTCTTCTAAAGAGGACCAAGGGAAATTAAGTAGAACATTTATAGACGATAAGGATCATTCCCACACCTCTACCCCATCACAAAGTTAGGATTGTATCTAACCGAATTAATAATAGATTCTTCATTTTCTATAATCCCTAACTCCGTGTTAAAATGTATCATCACCCCAAATGCTTTTTCAACCTGCATTTGTCTTTCAAACTGAGACCCAAATAAGGGCTGAACACACATTTGATTTTTATAGCTTCCGCATCTTTTATTCTATACCCACTCCCGTTTCAAAATACAAGTATTTCTTCTTTTTATCCCAGAAAATTTCTATCCAGAGAATACACTGGAAGTTTGGCTACTTGCTTCTTATGTGGCTTTTTAAGGAGTTCCTCTATTCTCAACATTTCTTATAAACTGGCTGCGAGAGCTCAAACTTGCCTAAGTCTGTCAATTGTATTGGTAAGAATGATTTATAACTGGAACTTTACCATCCCAATGGCACTATATCATAAAGTACAAAGCCAAAGCCTATCAATTTTAGTGATGTTAAGATTGATGACTGTATTAGGAAGTGGCTCCATTTCACAGTAGTAGATATTATAATGATTTATCGAGCATTGGCTGTATGCTAGGTCTATTTCATTGAGATGAGCTGCTGGTCTGTGTACTGGACACTATCTGTGGAGATCTGCAGGGCTTTGGCCTGGCTGGAGCAGCCAAAGAGTTGTGTTCTCCAGAGGGAGGGAAGAATTTAATCTAGGTGAGCTGCTGCTGCTCTGGAGTTGGTGTGGTGCAGAGGCTAGGAGCCAAGGTCAGGGTTACCAAGCAGGAAGTGACTGCAGGAGGCTTGAGCAGCTTCCAGCAGCGAAAGCTTCAGGAGAAGATTTCTCTTCCCCAAAGTTCTCTAACCCTAACCCTAACCCTAACCCCTAATCCCTAACCCTAACCCCAACCCCAACCCTAACCCTAACCCTAACCCTAACCCTAACCTTAACCCTACCCCTACCCCTACCCCTAACCCTACCCCTAACCCTAACCCTAACCCTAACCCTAACCCTAACCCTAACCCTAACCCTAACCCTAACCNCCCTACCCCTAACCCTACCCCTACCCCTACCCCTAACCCTAACCCATAGTTCTATGTGACAGATACTCTCAGATGGAACATCTCTCTCTCTCTCTCTTCGTCCCTTGTGGACAGGGTCTTATATATATTTTGTGGTGGGTTGGGGTCTAAAGGCAGATGCTTTCTATTGGCTTGGTCCAAGATGTTAGCGGTGCCTCATCTGCATGTGGAGCGGCTTCGGGCGCTAGGTGTGCCGTGGCCACATGTTCCAGGACAGGATCCTGGTCAGGAGTAGATGAAACACATATTGTCCTGAGGTATGAGGGAACTGAAGTTTCTGAATGCATTCGACCTTACCAAGTTTTCTGGCATGATCCATTGCCTCACAATGAGTGACTCTTCTAAGTTTGCCATTCACGTGTGCTGGGTAGAAATTTTTGAGACTGTCCAGATTTTGAGTGAGTTGAAACATAGATTCTTCAGAGAAGTTAAAGCCTTTATCCTTTTATCTATTTTGGTAGTAAAAAAAAAAAATGTATAGTAGGTGACTTAGGTGGGAGGCATGAATTGTTCTGAGTACAGTTGTGAGCTATTGACTTCCTGTGTGCCTCTGTGCTAAGCACTGCTTTTTTTTATGTGGATTTTTACACAGTCTTCCATTGTGCCAATAGGAGTCTTCTCAATGTAGGGCCAGTGTGCTTTTAAATGAGCTCTTTATAGTGTGACTGTTTGCTTGCTTTCAGGAACAAAACCTTCTAGCTACTTTGTCAGAGTGCTGATGTAGAAGACAGACAGCCAATTTTGTATCTCTTAAGGAGGAGAACATGGAGAGATTCTAATTTAATCCTAAAGAGGATGTCTTGGTTACTTTTCTACTGCTGTGATAAGGCACCATGACCAAGGCAATTCTTAATAGGAAGGCTTTATTTGGGATTTACAAGGGTTGGTTAGAGTCTGTGACCATCATAGCTGGAAACATGGCAGTGGCCAGGCATGGCACCAGAGCAGTAGCTGAGAGCTTACATCTTCACCCACAAGCACAAGACCCACAAGCACAAGACCCACAAGCACAAGACCCACAAGCACAAGACAGAGGGAGTTAACTGGGAATGGCATAGACTTTGAAACCTCACTCCAATAAGGCCACACCTCCCAATCCTTCCCAAACAGTTCTACCAAGTGGGGACCAGTTATTTAAGCATGTGAGCCTAGGAGGGCTAATCTCACTCAAACCATCACAGAGAGTTTCACTCTTGTCTGAGGGTAGAATATTTATTTAGAAAAAAAAATTTTTTTTTTTTTTTTAGACCAGGCTGGCCTTGAACTCAGAAATCCGCCTGCCTCTCCCTCCTGAGTGCTGGGATTAAAGGTGTGCGCCACCACACCCGGCTTATTTAGAAAATTTAAAGCTTGGTTTTATACACTTCATTTTCCCTTTGTGGGAATATGTCCTTTTTGTGTTTCCTTGAAGATACAACTATAGAGTTTGACTAAGACAGCAGTGAGTGAACTGGTCTCAAGCACTGGGAATTGCCCTTGATGTTTGAGAATGCCCGTCCATGAAGCCTTGGACTCAGAAGTAATGCTTCAAATATGCCTTGGATATTCCCAATTAATTTAAAAGTACATGTTTGCTCATTTTTAAATTGAGACTTTCAATATATTTTCTATTTTGTAGATACCCAGTTTTATGGCTATTAACTATTTTTGCTTCTTCCTTGGTTTGGAAATCTGTTCACTTTATTTGTAGCGTTCATTTGCAATTCTTCAAATTAGCATATGAAAAGAAATCCAACTTTATTAGTAACCAAATGATATGTAAATTAAAACAAGAGGTTTTTTTTTTTTTTAATTATTATAAGTTATACAAAGACTTAAAAAAATCATATTCTACTTCAGGGAGTTTTGAGTGGCAGTTTTATTTTTTTAGGACTGCCTTGCTATCAGTTTCCCAACTTGCTTTTCTGTTTTGTGTCTTCTGTCTCTTCTCTGCTTCATCATCAAGCCCCTCTCCCCCAGCTGTCCCTTCTAATCTGCCTCTCTTCCTACTGAGCTGATGGGAAGCTGCTCTGCATAGAATTCAAAGTTCCACCATTTTTTCTTTTCCTTGTAGAGAGCCAGGCAGTACATATTTAGCCTGTGTTGCCTAAGCCTCAAAGCACAATATTATAAAGGCACAGAAGCCATTTAAAATGTAGCCATTGGAAATGTTACAACCCCGGGGCTAGAAAGCTGGCTCAGCAGTTCTGAGAGCTTATTACTTTCACAGGGAACTGGAGTTCGGCTCCCAGCAGCCACACCAGGGAGTTCACCATCACCTGGACCACTATCTCCAGGGGACAACAACGCTTCTGGTCTCCAACAGCACTCATGCCTACACGCACACATATGCGCACACCGGTAATTAACAGTAAATCTTTTAAAAAGAAGAATGTTTAAAACTCTTCTGTTTATGGGATTGTTGTTACCTGCCACACTTGGTCCATGAGCCACGGTTGGCTCTTCTGTTGCTTAGATCCTGTCACAGTGAAGAGCTCATGCCACAGGGCTGACAGATGTGCTCGGTGTGGTTGGTGCTCTGGGTTCAGTTCTTAGTATAAGAAAAGGAAGGATTGGCTGTTCAGCCATGGTGTTACCTAGTGGCCCAAAGTACTTAGCTTCTCCTATGTTCTCTCACCTCTAGTCAACCCAGCTTGGTTGTGTGTTTCCTGCAGAAAATGCTCCCCTCAGCAACTGAGAAAGCCTAGTCACACCACCGTTGGTCAGCAAGGGAATGGGGACTTGAGTCCTTGAGCTGTCAGGAACTCAGTTAGGCCATTGGTGTAAATGAGTTAGGAAGTGGATAGTCACCTCAAACCTTCAAACAAGATGCTAGCTGATGGTTGGCATGGGCTTTGTGAGGTTGTGGGCAGAGGGGCGGCACACTGAACTCCAATTTCTGAACTACAAAACTCTGAGATAATAAATGAGTGGTGTCTTAAGCCACTAAGTCTGTGGTAATGAACACACCATGGAATTGTGGTTTGCAGGGGACAGGTCCTGCAAATGTGGAGGAGCAGACAGAGCAGGACAAGGGGTGCTCTGAGAACAGAAGTCCAATAACCAGACAGACGGTAGTGCAATTGTTTATACTCCCTACAGCCTAGAGGCACTGGGCAGCTATGAATCATTGTATCTATTCTCAAAGGCCATAAATGTTTCATCACCTGGAGAGAGAGGTTTTATTTGTAATGATGAAGGGATGTTAGGAATTTCAGGTAATTATTGTTGATCTTGTTGGAGAATGATTTAGTTAATTGTTGAGTGGCTATACTGTCTGCCCCCCTCCTTTTTTTCCAGATGGGTTCTCTGTCTGGTGAAGTGTTTGCAATTGAGGAATAGCTACTAAAGGGTAATTGTAGAGAAGAGCTTGGCCATCCAGAGGACATTTGACATCCTGACTAGCAGGTCATATTGTCCACAGGACTCTTGGCAAATGGCTGTAACTACCTATGATGGCAAATGTCAAGTGATCAAGACATTCAAAAGGGCGCTTAAGGATAACAAATGGCTAGTCCCCAATGATTGCATATAAAAACCCAAACAGAATCCAGAAGTCTAACCACTTAGCTTTTAGAAATCCATTATTTCTTCCAGACAGAAGCACTTAGGGGATCAGAACGGCTTATTTCAGTGTACACACTGAGAAAGCTCAGGACAGTGGAGCTTAGCGCCCAGAGTCTCATGATCAAAGATTTGTGAAACTAACAGCTACCACACAAAGAAGATGTAGCCCTTAGGATGCATTTTTGAGTACTCCTATGAGATCACAATCTAATTGTGGTGTAATTGCCAGCAGCTGATAATGGTTTTTCTTCCTACAGTTTGTGCTACGTAGGGTCTGTTCCTATTAGTGCTGAAGCTGTATGGGTGACTAGGGTGGCCCAGGACACCACAGCAGCAATAATCAGAAGTAAAAAACAAAAGGCAGATCTGCTGAATTCATTTCATATCAGGAGGTACAGCGCTCAATTTCCTTGGCAAACAATTAAGCTAATTGTATTGAATTGTCAGACCTTATTAATGAAATTCTGTATAGATAGGTTCTAGCATTACAATGATTACCTGGTTTCAAAGTGAGAAATTGAATATAGGGGGAGAGATGTGGTTTTTAGCCTGCTTTTACTGTAACAACTCTAATCAGGAAAAATAAATAAGACACAATACAAAGGGATGCTGCCTACTATGAGAAGTAATGAGAGAAACAGAATACATTTGCAAGATGTAACGAAACAGTCATAGTAGCGGAGGATGAATAATGGATGTTAAAACGGTCAGGCAGAGCACAGAGATTTGCATCACATCACTGTGTTAGGCTGGAACCCCTGCTTATCTCCTGCACAAGCTGGGAAACCCCGTCTGCCTTCCCCAACTCTTGTCTAGAGAAAACTCCACGCTAACACGTCGTCAAATCATCACCCTTATCTCTGTGTTTCCGGCAATCCATCCAAGAGTGCCCTCCTAGTGGCTTTTCTCTTCTCTTCTCTTCTCTTCTCTTCTCTTCTCTTCTCTTCTCTTCTCTTCTCTTCTTTTCTTTCTTTCTTTCTCTTTCTTTTTTTGAGGCAAGGTTTCTCTGTGTAGCCCTGGCTGTCCTGGAACTCACTCTGTAGACCAGGCTGGCCTCAAACTCAGAAATCCACCTGCCTCTGCCTCCCGAGTGCTGGGTAAAGGTGTGCGCCACCACGCCCGGCAAACTTTTAAATCTATTTATTTATTTATTGGTTTTTTTCGAGACAGGGTTTCTCTGTGTAGTCCTGGCTATCCTGGAACTCACTTTGTAGACCAGGCTGGCCTCGAACTCAGAAATCCAACTACCTCTGCCTCCCAAGTGCTGGGATTAAAGGCGTGTGCCACCATCGCGTTGGGGGCTCGTTTTCTGACCATGTATGGACACAATCCCACCTCCTAGCTCTCGCATCATCAACCTGCACCAAAGACCCATAACCCCCCTTGCTTTGGCCTGGATGTGTGACGTCACAGCCCTCCACCTGTGGGATTGGTACACACACCTGAGAGCTGCCTTCTAATAACCCTGCTTTATCTACTTTTAATCCGGTCTAATCTGGCCTAGATCTGTGTCACCAAGGGATATAAAAAAAAAACCTATCATAATGTATCACCTTAACAGATTACTTGTAAATAGCCTTATGGGGCTCTTTTTACAATCACAATGGAAAATTATGGCACTTCTCTTTTGGTAACTGAAATTACTGTCTAATGATCCCACTATTACTAACACATGTGACTCTTGTGCTAATACTTCATAAATTATATGAAATGACCTGTCTCCTAGTTAGCATGGTTAAAATGGAAGTTGGATCTAAAGATTTGACTAGATTCAAGTTTACGCTGACACAAAAAGATCTAAGGCACTATGGGAAAGCAACTGGCCACATTGCACATGCATACACACTCGAGCCTTCTGTAACAGGATTGGGATGGGCTTCAGAATAGAAAGAAGGATTCTTGATTAAGACACTAAAGGGGCAGAAACAAATCCAACACAAGGTCTTTGGATTTTGGTTTAAAAAACACACATTGGGTAAATGTAACTGAGGCGGGGGGTCTTCACAGGAGAGACACAGCAAGGTCAAAAGAACTGAAAAATCGTTTAATGAAGAGACTGCAGAAATGTATGGGCAGGGTGAAGGAAGCAGTAAATTGCTGACACATGCGTGGCTTGGTGGAGAGCATTCTGAGAGCAGAAGGAGGCAGCTTAGGGCGAGTGATGAGCTCAGAGTAGCTGTTGAAAAGGTGCTGCCTTTTGACAGAGTGGCAGATGCAGTCAACACCATGGCACTGACTTGGTGACGAGAGGAAGAGAAAAAGTGCCCCGGCCCCGCCCCGGCCCCGCCCGGACTCTCTGGTTCTTGCTTGGTGTGCCTCTTTGCCTCTGGTGTCTATGGGCACCTCCCATTGGTTGCTGTTGATTGGCTGTAGAAGCCAGCCTCTCCGGGATCAGAGCTGAACACCAATGACTGGATGACTCGATGAGCCATCTGAGGATCAAAAGCAAGGGGAGTCTAAAGCACAGCTGAGTGTTCAGAGTGGATTAGAGAATTATCACTAATTGTGAGGTGTGATAATCGTGTTGTAATTATCAGAGAGTGAACGGCTTTAGGTGTTTTTTAAAATGCATGCTAGAGTATTAAAGGATCAAATGCCATGATGTTTCACATTTGTTTTGAAATGGTTCAGCAGGACATGCCAGCTTAATGAAGTGATATATACAAAACAAGTATAGGAACAGGTATATTGGACTTTTTTTTTTTCCTTCACCCATGCCAGCTTTACACATGCAGGCTCCAGTTAGGTCGCACATGAAGAAGTGGTTCTTGTCCCTTTCTCCTAAACCAGCACCTGGCATGCAGTAGATGCTCAAACACGGCATTTGTGTTTGTCTCGTTCACACACCCCTCTCTCATGGATGTTCACATATCCTGGATGTTTGAAATAACCTTCTATCATAAAGAAATTTATTACATGATTTTTTTTTTTAAGAACAAGGACAGCTGTAAGGGATAAGAGGGTTATCAACTTGCCAAGTTGACATAGCCTGGACTCACCTGGGAGGACAGTCTTTATGGAGAATTTTCTAGGTCCAGTTGGATGGTGGGTAGATCTGTGGGGAACTGACTTGGTTGTTAATCTATGTAGGAAGACTCAGCCAGCCAGCCCAGGGAGAGACTATTCCGTAGGTTCAGTTTTAAGCTGAGTAATAGTACAGAAAACAAGCAAGCCAGGAAGCAAGCAGTCCGCATGGTCCTCGTGCACCCTCCCTGTCATGCATATTCTATACAAACAATTAAAACTCATGCCACCCAAACTATTTTCATCCCCTTGTCACAGATGAAGAAAGTTAAGAGAGTGTTAATTGGTTTAAAAATGATTGCTAACCTCTCAGAAAAGAAGGGCTGGCCGACTGCCAAGTTTCATGGGAAAAACAAAACAAAACAAAACAAAACAAAAAACCCAAAGCCAGGCCTGCCTTGATGCCTTGCTTGCAGATGGTTGAACTGAGATTCAAGCCCAGATAGTCTGAGTCCTTTCGTAAAACCTTGGGCATTCCCAGGCATAAAAAAGCTGAGCTGGGCTCTACCACGGCTTTTATTTTCAGCTTCCCGGTCTTGCAAACAGACCAGCAGGTGCTATCCTCAGCCCCCAGTGCTAAGCTGGATAGAGTTGTAGGCAAAATGCCATCCCATCTTACTGTCATCGAATTCCAGGTGCCGATCATGCCAAGACGGAGCCAGGGCTTTTCCAACCATGAAATTTAGAAGCCTTATAACCAACTGTGTGGCGAGTACATGTCTCCCTTTTGAAGTATGATATCCAGGTCAACAGACTGCCATATGCTGTCTCAAGTCGGGTAACTGGAGAGCCACACATCTCCTTTTTTGCTCTTCTCCAATGAAACTTATCAATGAGTGCTGTTCCACTTGCCATTATGTAAATAGCAAATGAAAGCTTGGAGATCACATAGCCACAGGGCCAGTAAGTGATGCACATATTCAGAGAGCTGGGTCTAGATTTTACCACATCTGAGGTATGAGTGTGAGTGGGTTGGGTAGCTTTTGTATCCCTTACCCCTGAATCTTTGCATTTCTCCACTATGTATGGCACACAGATACCTGCCCATCCATCATCATCGGATATGTGAATGACTGTAAAAATGATGAGAAGACATAGAGAGAGAAATCTGGAAGCCACTTGCAAAGCCAGCCCAGCAAACTTTCATCAAACATCACAGGTGCTTTGTAAATAACTGCTGAAGTGCTTTGGACATGAACTAAAATTCAAAACTTATTACATCTGTCAGTTAAATGAGAGAGCCAATAGATGCCACATCCTGTTTTCCGATATGGGAAAAGTGATCCTTTATAAGGCAAGGCTTAACAGAGTACATGATCAGTGTTAAATTGTGTGACAGACTTCAAGAGCATCAAGAGATAGTGAGAGATAGCGATGGATATGGGGTAGCTGGCATGAGTCTCTCACAATTGATTCTTTAATAGACTATGAAGAACAGTGCTTGGTTAGAGGGAAAGAAGAGAAAGAGCTGCCCAAGGATGTAATAAAAATTACAACAAAGAAATAAACACAGAGGATTTGATGGACAAATGGGGAAGAAGTTTGTTCTATATTAGAGGATGCCAGGTTGGAAAGAGTGAGGAATCAGAATGATTGGAACATTGCCTTGGTTACACTTCTTGGCTGTGGTAAGACACTATGACCAAGGCAGCCTTTAAAGGAAAGTATTGAATTGGGGCTTGCAGACAGTTTCAGAGAGTGAGTCCATGACCAGCATGGTAGGAACCTGCAGGCAGGCAGGCATGGCACTGAAGCAGTAGCTGAGAGCTTTACATCTTATTCAAAAGTTGGAGGCAGAGAGAGAGAGAGAGAGAGAGAGAGAGAGAGAGAGAGAGAGAGAGAGAGAGAAGAAAGAATATGCATCTGAGTCTGGAATTGGCTTTTGAAACTTCAAAGCCCACCCCCTAGTGACACACCTCCTCCAACAAAGCCCCACCTCCTAATCCTTCCCATACATTTCCACCACATAGGAACCAAGCGTTGAAATGAATGAGTTTGTATGGGCCATTCTTATTCAAGCCACCACAGGTGTATTATTTGTTTCCAGCACAGTGTTCACTGGAGGCAGAAAAACATAATGAAAATACAAAACACTAAAATGTCTTCGAAAAACGAAAGGGATAATGATACTCAGATAGATTGGAAGAAAGATCATTAGGTTATTTATGAATTTCCAGAAACATAGTGGAGGGAACTGATCAAGAGAAATGTTCCTCCCACTACCAACACTCAAAACATATATATTGACCTGAAAAATAAAGTACTAAAAGAATAGAAAGAAAATGTGATTTCCAGTCCAGTGGGAGGACAAAAGCAATTCAAACAGAATGAAAGGAACAGTGCCTATTAGACTGTAACAATAGGTACTGTTTATCTCTCAGTATCCCTGGGGAATTGGTTCTAGGACCTTTCGCAGTTACCCCCTTGTGGATGCTCAAGTCTCTTCTTATAAAGTATACTTGCATTTAATCTACATATACAATTTGCATATAACCCACACATTTCCTCCCATGTATTTTAGACTATCTCTAGGTTACTTATAATACCTCATAATTTTAAATATTATGTAAATACTTTTATTCCATATTATTTAGAGAGTAACAAGAGAAAAGCCTGTACATCCTTAGTATACCTGAGTTTTTTCTCTATTAATTTTTATCTATTATTTCTTGAATCCAAGATGCTAGTTCCACAGATAAAGATGACTGTTATATGAATGGAGGCCTGTTCCATGTAAGGATGAGGACACAGATCAATTCTCAGTAGTGGTCCACTCAGAGAAACAGTGGACCTAGGTTATAGAGTTTCTCCATCCATCTATCTGTCTGTCTGTCTGTCTATCTATCTATCTATCTAATCTATCGTATTCACGCTCAGAGGCCAGAGGCCATTATCTATCCCCCCTGTCACGCTCCACCCGGTTCATTTAAGGCAGGGTTTCACGCTGAACTTGAACTTGAAGGCTGCTGGGCAGAAAGCAAGCTTCTGGAGTCAGCCTTTCTGCTCCCTCCTCCTCCAGTGTTGGGGTTATATGTATAGCCCTGCCATGTTTTTTTTTAAAAATAAGGGTGTTGGGGATTCAAATTCAAGTCTTCATGCTTATAGAATAAAAACACTCACTCACGGAGCCATTTTCTCAGCCTCCATAATGTCTCTCTTAAAAGATGAAAATAAATATTTTTATCTTCCAGTTATATCTCAGGGTAAGCACACAGATGTGCATCGTTCTGTAATTTGCTGATGCATCGTAAAACATTTGAAAGGTCTCAGAGTAAACGAAACCTGAGGCGAACTGTCTGGTTCGGCGTTACTCAGGCGGAGCCGCCTAACGTTTCTTTGCACATTTCCAACCCTGGTGAAAGTCCCAGAAGTCATATTCATGGAGATGCTGGGGGAACTAGATATGGGGAAAGAAGTCAACTAGGTCTCAAAGTTGAATATCTTCTTACTTTTGTCATTAACGGTTTAAAACGCAGTAAGGCAACCGTAGACAAGACCAGTACTAGGAAGTCAAGGTCTAGGGGATTTCTTTGTGCTGTAGTCTATGTATAGTGCCCTCTAGTGGTAGCTCAGCAGAGCGCTAATGTGGCACTCGAGACAAAAACTAATTTGTATTTATTTTAGAACATAAAAACAAACATGAGTTCAATTTCGTTTTCATAATTAAGGAATATCCACAGTGCTTGGAGTTTTAGTTTTATGTTCATTCACCTTCTGCAAGAAAAAGATCATGTTCTTCCTTTTAAATGTGTCACATTGTGTAGATAAATTCTACTAAAACAGTAGGTTAAATCTGTACAAGTAAAATGTTATCAAAATAATACTCCAGAAATGCCATACTTCATGAGAATTCCTTGGAGACTCTTCAGTGCTGTTAAACCGCGGGGAAACACGGAAATAATATAAATTGGTTCTGATCCTATATTAATCTGAATTGTGGTACTTGTTTGAGGTGGTCAACAACCCTATACTCAGACTCTCCCTCATTGTTTCTTTTGTTTAAAGCTTGGTCTCAATCTCCTGTGACCTTAACACCTTCTTGGTCAGGGGTTTTTAACTAGGGATACATACTTAACCTACTAATGTAAAGAATTATTATATATAGCTATTTAGGACTCACCCAAGAGTTGCTTCAGTAGATGTGTGTGTATGTGTGTATATGTGTGTGTGTGAGTGTGTATGTGTATATGTGTGTGAGTGTGTACATGTGTATGTGTGTATGTATATGTGTATATGTGTTTAAATGTGTATATGAGTGTGTGTATGTATATATGTGTGTATGTATATATATGTATGTATGTGTGTATGTACATGTATGTATGTGTATATAATGTGTATATGTGTATGTATGTGTGAGTGTGTGTATGTATATATATGTGCATGTGTGTGTATATATGTGTGTATATGTGTGTATGTGTATGTATATGAGTGTGTATGTGTATATATATGNGTGTATATGTGTGTATATATGTGTATGTATGTGTGTGTGTATATGTGTGTATATATGCGTGTGATTGTGTGTGTATGTGTGTATGTGTGTGTGGTTGACAACAGTTGTCTTCCTCTATCACCCCCTCTCCTTTGTATTTTTTGAGGTACAGTCTCACATTGAATCAGGAGCTTGTTAGTTGATTAGACAAGCCTGTGAATCCCAGGGCCTGTCTCCATGCCACTCCCCTAGTTCCATAGCTACAGACATGCCACTGACATGCCACTATGCCCAACTTTTACATGGGTTTTAGAGATCTGAAATCTGGCTCTCGTGTTTGTAGCCAGCACATTACTGATGTCACTGACTGAGCCCTCTTGCTGCTGGTCATCATATAGTACAGGCACAACCTTAATATATGCTCAGAACATTTTTAGTGTAGCATACATGCCAAACCTCAAGATTGTGCTATATATAAAAAAAATTATGTTATTTTGGTGTGTGTGTGTGTGTGTGTGTAAGATATAACATGTGCTGGCTTTGGAAACCTATCATCATTGTCCTTACTAACCTTTTGTCTTAAAGTATCGAGAGATGGCCTTATGTTCATCTTGCAGATACCAAAATCCTCTTCTTGGCTGCATAAGTGCAGAAGGAGCACACAGGCGTTCCTGAAGTCAGCGATGACCGATTATCAGCTGTAGATCGATGGTGCCCCTCCTCACACTGCCCTTCTGGCTCTCCTCTCATGGACAGGACAGTTTGTTCTGCAAATAATTTCTGTCGCCAAACACTGTTCAATATAGGGACCTCAAGGGCAGGAAGAGGTGGCTTGCTGTAGGTACCACTGATGAAATCTGGTGCCAGGAAGCACCTCTGTTGTGCTGACGGGCTGCGCCTCAGGATGGTAAATCATTATTTCTAAAGTCTACCAGAGACCCCTTCTCAGCTTCCAGAGGAGCAAATTTAAGATTCCCTCATTGCTCCTGTGTGAGCGGTTGGGCATACACTATGGCTTTGCTCACATCACCAGACACCGTCTGTTCTTGTTGTAAGTTAGCAATCCCATTAAGATTTCTGGTGAGCCGGGCGTAGTGGCGCACACCTTTAATTCCAGCACTCGGGAGGCGGAGGCAGGCGGATTTCTGAGTTTGAGGCCAGCCGGGTCTACAGAGTGAGTTCCAGGACAGCCAGGGCAACACAGAGAAACCCTGTCTCGAAAAAACAAAAAGATTTCTGGTGAAAATGTTATCAATGTGATCTCGTCTTCTTTAGAAGTGACTTGTTGTATGTTGCTTACTGTGGATGACATGGAAAGATGTGGAGACTTTAACATTTCCTCAGTTCTTTCTGACTTCCTCTAAGCAGGGAGAGTGGTACAGACAGGAGGGGGGGGGTAGAGGATTCTGAGGGGGAAAATGCAGGTTAGGGGATTAAGGAGGGGGGGAGAAGTCAGGTTGGATTTCTGAAATGTAAAACAGGACACTTGGCAGCAAGTGTCTTTGTTCTCTTCCCTCATGACTGAGAGAAACGGATGCTTCTAAGTTTGTCCCTTGCTTCTAAAATTCAGTGTTGTTGCTAGGAAGTGCTTACTCATAATGAAAGTGTGAGTTTTATTGAATTTAAATTTATAGAAAAATATATTTATTTCTTATTCTTTTAAAATATCTTGTTGTTGTTGCTGTTATTGAGTCAAAAAGCAACAGAACAAAGGAGAGTTAGTTCAGCTTTTGTCTTCTGTACCTCAGAGCACTCTCCATGTCATATCATTACATGGTTTCTTGTTTCCTTGTACGATCTCCACTGGAGTGGAGCTCCTAACTTAGTGGTCCACACTGTGCACTAAACGAGGCAATAAATACACTTTGTTTAAGACAAAACCCAACGAAATGACTGTAAACGGTGTCTGCATTGGGAAGGCTATTTCTTTTCCTGGTGTATGGCTGTTTGACTGCCACACAGTTACTCAGTTTATGGGAGATTGGGGGCTATCCCTGGAAGCATCATGATCGTAGCGAGAACTGTGTTTCATGGAAATCTTTAGTGGGAGAATGTTAGTTTCAAATGCATGGACAAAAGCAGTTTTGTTAATGGTGAAGGCTTGAAACGACGAAGGCTCATCTGTGAGACTCAACACCAGTTCTTAGCATATACAAAACTGGGTTTGTTCGTTCACTTTAAACATAACTTTGCCCTAATTTTATTTCCAAAGGTTTCCATGGGATATACGTGCACAGTGACTGGCATGTCCCTCCATTGTAAGGCTTTGGAGCACAGTCCCCTGATCTTACGGGGAATGGATAGGGCGTGGGGGTAAATGGCCACATCTACAGTGTAGCTCTGTGCTTCCAAGCTTGGACTCTAGGGCTCCATATTTCATATCCCATCTCTCCCCCTACAAGCAGCAGCCTAAACTCTATGATCCTCAGCTTTCAAAGCTGGAAAATAGGCTCAGAGTATTTACGGGGCCATTGTGAAGACTGGAGAAAGATACAGAGCCTCCTACTTTCCTAGAACTAAGTGTTTGCTGCAGTTGGTACTGCCCTGTTATTTTTAGATTCTAGGAAGACATCCTTCCCCTCACAGGCATCCAACAGAAGTGTGATGGAAATAAGAAGATGTGATACAAGATCTAGTTAAAAGATGTCAAGGTGGTCAACTTCTGATGAGAGGGTCAGCCCTCTTGTTAAGAACCAGCAATGAAGCTTTTTCAAAGACAACTTTCGCTCCTGGCAGTTACAAGATTAACAAGTGACTGGACGATTCATTTTCCACATTCTGCGCTCACAGAAGCTCACTGCCTGGAAGGTAGAGCCTGGGGCATGTGAAGGTTTTGATGAGGTTCGTCTAATGAGAACCGAGGAAGCCTGGTGCCGGCTGAGCAGATCACTAAGGGGCCTTCCCTGTACACTTTGTCTCTGTCTTTGACCTCCATTCTAGTGTAGCCTTTGGATTTTACTAGAAAAGATGGAAATGAATGCTGTATGGAGATATCTTTCCCATCATGCCTTTCTTCCCAATCATTTTCTGTCCTTGCTCATGTGCCTACCAGTCTATGGGAACAGGTTTTATTAGTGTTCCTGTTTGTTGGTTCATAGCTCTTACCTGCTTACTGGGGGGGTGGGGGATGGAGGGTGGGGGGTGGAGTCTTTATCTGCCACAAAGTTAATTTATCCACATCTTCCTAGGGAGCATTATTTGCCTTATTTACTTAATAATGCCTCTGGGACATTATGTCCAGTGACCATGTGTCACCCCCTTGATCATGGTTTTCTCTCTCTCTCTCTCTCTCTCTCTCTCTCTCTCTCTCTCTCTCTCTCACCTTTCTTTCTTTCAAGATTTATTTATTTTATGTACATGAGTATACTGTAGCTGTCTTCATACCAGAAGAAATCATCAAATCCCATGACAGATGGTTGTGAGCCTCCATGTGGTTGCTGGGAATTGAACTCAGGACCTCTGGAAGAACAGTCAGTGCTCTTAACTGCTGAGACATGATCAAGTAGGCTTCATCCCAGGGATGCAGGGATGGTTCAATATACAGAAATCCATCAACGTAATACATTATATAAACAAACTCAAAGGAAAAAATGACATGGTCATCTCATTAGATGCTGAGAAAGCATTTGACAAAATTCCAACAAACATTCATGATAAAAGTCTTGGAAAGATTGGGAATTCAAGGCCCCTACCTAAACATAATAAAAGCAATATATAGCAAACCAACAGTCAACACCAAATTAAAAGGGGAGAAACTTGAAGCAGTCCCACTAAAATCAGGGACAAGATAAGGCTGTCCACTCTCTCCCTATTTATTCGATATAGTACTTGAAACTCTAGCCAGAGCAATTAGACAACAAAAGGAGATCAAAGGGATACAAATCAGAAAGGAAGAAGTCAAGGTATCACTATTTGTGAATGGTATGATAGTATACATAGGCCACCCCAAAAATTCTACCAGAGAACTCCTACACCTGGTAAACAACTTCAGTCAAGTGGCTGGATATAAAATTAACTCTAAACAAATCAGTAGCCTTTCTCTACCCAAAAGACAAAACGACTGAGAAAGGAATTAAAGAAACAACACCCTTCACAATAGTCACGAAAAATATAAAACATCTTGGTGTAACTCTAACCAAGCAAGTGAAAGATCTTTATGACAAGAAATACAAGTCTCTGAAGAAAGAAATCAAAGAAGACCTCAGAAGATGGAAAGATCTCCTATGCTCATGGATTGGTAGAATTAACATAGTAAAAATGGCCATCTTACCAAAAGCAATCTATAGATTTAATGCAATCCCCATTAAAATTCCAACCAAATTCTTCACAGAGATAGAAAGAGCAATTAAGAAATGGGTTACAGCCAGATGGTGGTGGCGCACACCTTTAATCCCAGCACTTCGGAGGCAGAGGCAGGCGGATTTCTGAGTTCGAGGCCAGCCTGGTCTACAGAGTGAGTTCCAGGACAGCCACGACTACACAGAGAAACCCTGTCTCGAAAAACCAAAAAAGAAGAAGAAGAAGAAGAAGAAGAAGAAGAAGAAGAAGAAGAAGAAGAAGAAGAAGAAGAAGAAGAAGAAGAAGAAATGGGTTACAGAGCTAAACAAAGAATTCTCAACTGGGGAATCTCGAATGGCTGAGCAACACCTAAAGAATTGTTTAATGTCCTTAGTCATCAGGGAAATGCAAATTAAAATGACCCTGAGATTCCACCTCACACCAGTCAGAATGGCTAAGATCAAAAACTCAGGTGACAGCAGATGCTGATGAGGATGTGGAGGAAGGGGAACACTCCTCCATTGCTGGTGGGATTGCCAGGCCTGGCAGCAAGAGATGTTTTTCAAGGGTGACTAGACAAAGGGACAAAGGTAATCAGGAGTCCTTCCAGCTTCTTTAAGAGAAATAATCTTTGCTGTGTCTGGAATGGCCTTGGATGGAGGAATGCAGGGAGATCAGTTACCCCAGACCCCATCTCCCCCTTTCCCTGATCTCCTTTTAGGGTCACACATTGACTGGATCCAGATGGAAGCCACAACACCTACAATGCTGTTGATACAATCAGGGCAGCAAAGGGAAGACCCTTGCCCTACCCAGGGGTTTCTAGAATGCCTACAAAGACAAACAGCGGGTCTCTATCTGGGAAACATTTAAAATTTATTAACATTTACCAGGTGGCTATGTGCTGTGACCCCAAGATTCTCCACACCTACTGATTACATTTATTACATTTAAAATGTTACTAAAAGTAACATTTTAGCCACTTGGGTAGCAGCAGGAATTTCCGCTACTAATGTTCTTCCTTTCTAAGAGCATTAAGAAATAACCACGGCTGCCTCCACTGGACCAAATCCTAGTGTCCTGGTGCTTTCCTTTTTCAAGATAAGATGCTGTCCTTCCTGGGCTGTCAGGCCCCAGGATCATGGAGAAGCCAGCTGTTAGCCATTGACAATGAAACTGCAGCCATGCTTACTGGACACCCTCGCTTATTTTCCTAGATCTGTTCCCTCTACTCTGATTCCTTGAAGCCAGAAAGTGGTTGACATGGCCATCCTCACTGTCCCAGTGCCATAAAACTCAGCCCTGGGGCTGTTTCTGTCCCGTTGTCCCTTAGCTTTCTGGTCCACTGGGGGGGGGGGCTCAGTCACTTGTATTCTCAGCTTTCTAAGGCTTCTCTGTGTCAGTTCCTTCCGCTGATAGTGTTAACCTCTGGGCTGAGAATATCCAACTGCTCTCCTGTGGGCCTCCGAGGCTGCCTTCCTAGTTTGGTTCCTTCGCCTTATCTTTTGCAGTAAGAGTTCACAGTCTGTTCTCTCGGACAGCCTGAAGTTCCCCAGTGACTGGAAGTGGTTTCTTCAAGTTGGGTCCAGCAGCGGGGACTGGTTTCTCTGATCTTCCTTATGCTTCTTCCAGCTTTCTGTAGCAGGCTTGCAAAAATCTTGGTTTCCTTTTCGTTTATCTGTACTTCATGCCTTTTCTCCACATCCCAGCGATCTCAAGCTATTGCTATACACTTGTGCCAACCAGGTTGAAGTTGTCCATAAAAACAGCAGGATCCAGCCTCCTTGTCTGACCTAGGCTCCCAGAGATGGACTGCCTAACATGGCTGTATTGAAAACACCCCCACCCCGCCACACACACACACACACACACACACACACACACACACACACACACCTTCCGCAATGTTTTCTAAGCCCTACCATGTTTTTCCAGGTCTTTGTTGCAATCTACTCTCTGCCAGGCAATCGACCAGTTTCTCCTGGTCTGTGGAAGGCCTGGGGCGATGGCATAGGAATTTTCCAAACAGTCAGAAAGTCCAGTGCTGATTCTTAACATTTCAGAGGTCACTCTCACGGGAGGTCTATGAGTAATGCACATACAACTTCTGAAATATAGTCTTGGATTTTTTTTCCCATTATGATTTGTTCCCCAAAGCTAATTCTGAGTAAGGACTTGGATGCAGGTTATTTATTTGTGAGATAATGTCAGGAAATATAGCAATGGGTCTGGTAAATGAGGCAAGAAAGGAAAAAAAATTAAAACAGCATAAGACTGTATTAATGAGCAGGATAACACTGTGGGTAACTTGGGTCTTTCTGAAAACCTTTAAAGGCACATCTCAGAACGGTCCCCCCCCAAGGCAGGGATAAAGTTGGGGTGTTTGTCTGTCCACCCTTGCCCTTCTTCTTTGGTAGCAGATGGATCTACTGTGTCAGTATTCTTGCATGCCTTAGAGCTATGCACCCCCTCCGAGAAAGGGAAGCAGAAAGCTTCAAAATCTAGGGCAATCTGTGCAGCCAACTTCAGATATGTTTTCTAATGTTGTGCATCTTGAAAACATATAACATGTTAAACTTCTGAAGCTTTGGAAATTAAACACTTTCTCCATCAAGTCACTTCTCATGGCCTGTAAGGTGGGAAGAGAAGAAGCGAGTGTCTGTCGGCATATACGAGTTTATAATCTTCACAGAAAACATCCAGATCAGAATCTAAGTGTTGGGATTTAGAACACAGTACCAGGATGGCATTAACAGAAGTATCAGGATCTTACTCCCACATAAAAAGAGATGCCTCTCCCAATGCCACTGGAAATGTCATGGAGCCTTTGGAAAGAAAAAAAAAATACGGATTTGCCTTTTCTGTGGAGAGAAATGGTATTTGAGTCACACGAGCAGGTACATAATCCATGCTTCTGGTTGTATCATAACTGGTATAGAAGCCCCGGATCACACTAATGATTTACCTGAAAAAATAAAAGCATAAGAAGTCTCGAGGGGGTGGGGATGGATGTTGGAGAGACAGAAATTAAGAGCACCTACCCTTGTGAGGACCTAGGTTCCATTTCCATCATCCAGTATCCTGCACCTCTCTGTAACTCCAGTTCCAGGGAATCCAGTGTCTCCTTTCTGGTTTCTGTGGGCACTGCATGCAGGTGCATGGACCAAGCGTATTCAAACCACCACAGGCCCTTAGCGTACTGCTGCCGTTTTGACTATGTTTTGATGTTTAGGAACTGGAAGTGATAGTATCAAGACATGGTCAGACCGTGTCCCAAAGGTTCTAGTAAGTGATAGATTTAGCTAAGGACAGCTTGGATACCATGTCAAGGAGTCAAACAGAGGAAACAAAGGGAAAGGCTGTGTGTAAGCAACCACTCATAACCATGGAACGCTTATCTCTGCTTAATTCAAGCATTGTAAGTAAATGCTAATTAAAATATCCACCAATGTCACCACTCTCCAGTAAAGTGGGTATAAACATCAAATATTCATAGAACTAGGGGTGAATACCCCCCCCCCCCGAGAAATGTGTTAAACTCCCGAGAACAACCTTGAACTTCTGATCCTCCTGCCTCCTCCTTATCACTTCAAGGGTCTCTTATGACATCATGGTGCTGAAGAGAAATGATACAGAAATGGCCATTTGGTGATTTTACTGTGCCACAAAAACTTTAAATTCCATTCTTACTGAGTGCCCAGAAGTATCCGTGAGTCAGCCTATCTAATCAAGACTTCTAGGGAATTAGCAGTGATACTCTATCCTTTGTCAGGTGTGGACTATTCTTCACAGGGTAGGATGTCAGTAGGCTAGGAAGAAAGAAAAATTACCAGGAGAGATTTAGTCCACGGGTATAAGGATAGAAGTACAAAGAACGCGAGAACCTGGATATGCCATATAGTCACACTGGAAGAGTGGGTGACAAATCCTTCTATGAAGAGCCTGGCCTGGACCTCTGGCAATTCTGTTCACCTGCTACCACATCTTTCTGAACTTGACAAAGCACATATGGGACCTGAGTCTTGAGGGAAGTTCTTTCAGGGAAATGTAATCCAGGAACTTATTTTCTGAAACAGAGCCTTATTTTGTCTGTAATAGACTCCTGGCAAGTTTTGGGTGCTCCATGTGACTAGGGAGGGTCCCATGAGTGATCGGTCAGACAATCTTGATGGATCCCTTAGACACCCCTCACATCTCTTTAAGGCAGAGAACAGAAAAAGCATACGGTGATTATAGGAGAAGAGGAGTCATTCATTCCATCATCATCTCATGAGTGATGAGGGAAGTGTCCATCTTTGGTGGATAGAGAGGGGAATGATAGCCACACAAAGCTAAAAACACCTGGGTGTAGTTACCAGTTTTTGAGGAACAAGTCATCTCAGCGTTTGGTAGTTAAAAGCAATGAACATTTATTACCTTGGTGTCTGGGGATGCTCTTATGCATAGTTCTGTTGTAGGTTCTTGTAGGGCAGCAGCTAAGATGCTGCCAGAGCTGTGGGCTCTGACGACCTGACTTTCAGGGTGCTTTGTGTACATGCTCCTGGTTATGGAAGGGAGCCTCGGTTCCTCTATGGTGTTTCTCCCATGATGTGCTACGATGCACGGCCTGACTTCGTCTATGAGGGATTTAAGAGAGAGCAAGAGCTAGGAAGAACTTACAGTATCTCCTATGTTACTTTGGAAGCACCACCTGTTTGTTTCTATGGCATCCCGGGGCTCTGGAGGCAGCTTTGTCCTGTATGGGAAAGCAGAACACAAGGGCATGGGTACCAAAGGGTAAAGGTGACTTTTTCCCACAGAGTGTTCTCTAGTCCTCAGAGAGTCACCTCCTGTCTTAGTCAGGGTTTCTATTTCTGCACAAACATCATGACCAAGAAGCAAGTTGGGGAGGAAAGGGTTTATTCAGCTTACATTTCCACATTGATGTTCATTACCAAAGGAAGTCAGGACTGGAACTCAAGCAGGTCAAAAAGCAGGAGCTGATGCAGAAGCCATGGAGGGATGTTCCTTACTGGCTTGCTTCCTCTGGCTTGCTCAGCCTGCTCTCTTATAGAACCCAAGACTGCCAGCCCAGAGATGGCATGACCCACCAGGGGACCTCTCCCCTTGATCACTAATTGAGAAAATGCCTTACAGCTGGATCTCATGTAGGCATTTCCTCAACTGAAGCTCCTTTCTCTGTGATAACTCCAGCTGTGTCAAGTTGACACAAAGCTAGCCACTACAATTGACCCCTTGTCAACTTGACACACAAACATCACTAGTAAGCCTCAATCCTTAGCTCTTATTCATCCCCAAGATCTAAATAATTTTAGAAGTCCCACAGTCTTTACATATTAAAAGTTCAATCCCTTTAAAATATCCAGTATCTTTTAAAATATAAAGTACTTTAAAATTCAAAGTCTCTTAACTGTGGGCTTCACTAAAAAACTTCCTTTAAGAGGAAAAAAATATCAGGAAACAGTCACAATCAAAAGCAAAAATCAATCTCCAACCATCCAATGTCTGGGATCCAACTAACGATCTTCTGGGCTCTTCCAAGGACTTGCCCTTTGTAGCACACACCTTGTCTCCTAGACTCCAGCTGCCTATACTCCACTGCTGCTGCTGTCTTCCACTGTAACTTGGCTTCACCAATAGCCTCTCATAGGCTCTCTTCATGGTGCCAAGCCTCAACTCCTTTGCATGACCCCTTCAGTTCTGGGCCATCAATTGCAACTGAGGCTGCACCTTCACCAATGGCCTTCCATGGCCTCTCACAGTGCTTCCATGGCCTCAGCTGCTCTGCATGACCCCTTCATGCCTTCAAAACCAGTACCACCTGGGTAACTCTTACACATTACCAAGTCCAGCCACAGCACAAGGTACAACCCTGGCTTTCTCTGGAACACAGCCTCTGTGCTCTCAGAAAACACTTCCCAGAAGATGTCACCTCAGTGATGCTTGTCTCTTCTTAATCACCGCTAATTTCTTAGCTCCAGCTAACCAGCATCAATAGTCCCAGTAATGCAAAGGTTTTTGCTTTAGTAGTTCTGGTATCTTGTTAATCACAGCTGATTCTTCAGCCCCAGCTAACCAGAACCACAGAAACTTCACAATCCAAAATAGCAATGGCCCTGAAAAGAGTCTTTAATCTTCCCTCTGAAATTTCACAAGCCAGGCCTCCATTTTCTGCACTGTTCTCAACATTATCTTCCAAGCTCCTATACAACATTCCAAAGAGCTCTTAACTTGTGGACGTTGTACATCGTGGTGCGCACTAGGCTCCGCACCACGATGTACAACGTCCACAAGCAGTGGCAGGAACCTGGAGGCAGGAGCTGATACACAGGCCATGGAGGGATGTTCTTTACTAACTTGCTTCCCCTGGCTTGCTCGGCCTGCTCTCTTATAGAAACCAAGACTACCAGCCCAGAGATGGCACCACCCACAAGGGGACCTACCCCCTTGATCACTAATTGAGAAAATGCCTTACAGCTGGATCTTATGGAAGCATTTCCCCAACTGAAGGTCCTTTCTCTGTGATAACTCCAGATGTGTCAAGTTGACACAAAACTAGCCAGTACACCTCTTTAACCATAATAGAATGCTTTCACCTCCTCTGCGTGGTAGGGAATAAGGGTAGAGACTTTTAAGTTCTATCTTGTAAAAAGGAATCTGCCCATACAAGTCACTAATGACTTAGTAAATATACTCTCTTAATGGGCTGTTTGTTTCAAGTTAACTCTCTAGCCCAGGTGGTACCTGGAGGGTTCACAGTCGGTATCAGCAGATACAAACTAGGCTTGCAGCATTTTGGGGCATGCCTGAGTCCAGACATTGATGTGTGAGGAAGATAACAGAGGCAGGCTATCACAACTCTCCCAATGTGGCTGACCTCCTCTCCCTTACCAGAGAGGCCAAACAGAGCCCTCCCTGGACATCTTTGTCCCCTCCCATTGGCCTCTCGGAGAAATGAGGTGGAAATTTTTCTAGGGTGTTAACTAGATTCCTTTCCTAAATTCTAAATGAAGCTTAACTTAAAGACTCAGGTTTTGCCTTTGCTCATTGGTGTTGGTGGTAATGTTACTGGTGGTATCCAACTGCACCGGTGTGTGCAGATCCTGGGCATCTTTATGCAAAGACCTGAAGAAGCACCAACAGCATGATAGAGTAGCAACAGATTTTATACAGAAGCAAAGCATAGGTGCAGAATAGCTACACTGCACGAAAGCAGTAGGCCCTCAGTAGGATTTACTCAAGAGCCCCCGCTTACTTCTGGGTCTTCTTGTATGGGTCTAGGGGAGAGTTGGTTGTTAGTGGAATATGGGTGGTTTTCCATTTTCATGGTAAGTTTGTGTTATGTAAGCCTTTGCTCATTATCCATGCTCTTTCCCACAATTCATCTGTTTTTAATCCTAGCAACAGCCTCTCATGCATAGACATAAGATGGCATTTCCCCTAAGACTTCACTTAGAAGACACAGTTTGCTTTACTGAGCACACATTCCAAACTACATGGGGCTAGATTGGCCCACTGCCCCTGATTCCAGTTTGCTCATAGAAGAAAAATTCCTGAGAGGTATCTAAGGATAGAGCAGCCAATCTCTTTGCTTTGAAAGGCGTGTCTATGGGCTGGTGGAAGTAAAGGTTCACGTTGCTCAGTGCTTTGTTGGGTAAGTGGTGTGTGTAGAATTCAAGCTAATCAGAGTCCCAAGCTTGCTTACCTACCTCAGTGTTTGGCAGCATAATCTCTGGTATCCTGGCTACATCAAGCCCCTCCCCTAAATTGTCCTCCACCGTAGCACCGGCTGGACAGCACCTTGTTACCTGAACCAAGTTCGGGCGGGCAGAAGAGTCCTCATGTATAGTTCCTGAAATCTGATTCCTTGATACATTTCCACTTCATCGGAAGAACAAACTGTTAGCCTCGTATACAATGTACAGTGATAGGAAAAACTCTACAGTGCCTATTTAGAGGCTCCGTTGTCTAAAAGAATGTCCAGAGAATCAGGAATATTTTTAACTTTCTCATTCTTGAAGGCATGAGCGATGCAGAATTTTCTGCTGTATGAACACAAACACCCACCTTCCCTGGGTTTTCAAGTAGAGAGTTCCTCACTTCCTACAAAGTCCCCACAGAAGAGTTCTTAAAAGCTCTTATCTTCCTGCTAGCCTACTATGTGTTCAAGACCTGTTAGTCAATGCTTTCAGCTCGTTTCTCCAAATCTTTTCAGCTTCTAGTTGTTGTTGTTGTTGTTGTTTTTCAAAGCTACTTCCGTACTTCAGGGATCCAGTACCCGTGCTTGTAATCTTTTGCCTCATAGGAAATTATCCCTGAAGTTAGATGCTTAAAACAATAGTAAACATCGAGTCACACAATCTCTGTCCCTCGGGAATTTAGCAGAGGCTGTGTGTGATGGGCATGGGATTCTGGCTTCAGAGCTATCAGAAAGTTAAGGTCAAGACGTCGTCACATCAAACGAGGCTGTTGTAGCTTAGTGATAGAGCACGGTTTTAGCACATATGAGGCCCCGAGTTCATACCCAGCATCAGAAAGAAAACCAACCAACCAACAAAAACCCAAATGAAACCCAGCACAAGTGTTGTTAGGGCAACGGTTGTGCGAAAGCTGCACTGGGGCTGAAAATCTTCCGCGAGACAGTAACAGGCTTCTCCGCGGAAGCAATAGGCCAATTCAAGCCAAACCAAGCATATAAAGGCAGGCTTATTGAGAGACTGAGAGACAGCTCTCCGGGTGGGCTCACCAATCTTACGGGAGGAGGTCAGTAGAGTTGTACATTGGGCTAAAGCAAGGGCGTGGTTTACAGAGCTTGGGCTAGAAGCTGGGATTATGCCCGTACATGGTCAAAAACTAAGCCCCTGGGCAGGCACTTTGGGTGGGTTGCCGGAAACGATGATGATACGTAAGCCTGGAGTTTTCTCTGAGTGGGCGGGACCGAGGGAAGAAGAACAGATGGGGTTTTCCAGCTTGTGCAGGGGCGAGCTGGGGGCCCAGCCTAATAGGCAGTTTCTCATCAGCAGAAGGTCCACCTCTCCTCCCTTCGGGTCTCTGCACATAGTTCCTCAGCATCTCCACAAAAATGGGACCGCCTCCCTGAGAGAGACAGTGATGGCAACTGTGACAAAGGAAGACATTTAACTGGCACTGGCAGAGGTTTAGACCAGCATGGCCGGAAGCAGGTAGACTTGGTGCTAGAGAAGATGCTGAGAGTTCTACATCGCATCTACAGGCAGCAGGAAGAGAGCCACTGAGCCCGGCTTGGGCTTTTGAAACCTCACAGGCCAGCCCCCAGTGACACACTTCCTCCAACAAGGCCTAATCCTTTCAAATAGTGCCACTCCCTAAGCACTTGAGTATATGAACCTCTGAGGACCATTCTTTCTCAAACCTCACAGATGTGTAGTCTTCACAATTATGGCTTCAGGTACTTTTCCTGTTAATGTTGATGCTGGATGCAATCTCCCTCCTCTTAATTTTGAGACAGCACTTACTCTGTAGTCCACGTTGTTCCATGACTCACTTGGGACCCCCAGTGGCCCCAACACCATAGCACTCTGTTAGTCTCCCAGTGCCAGGAGTAGAGGCAAACACCATCAAGTCTGACTGCAGTGTTCTTGATAGATCATGGCTATCACATGTACTATGCTGTTCCTTTCCATGTCCAACTGAGCCTTAGTTTCAAAAAAAAAATTCTGTTCTTCAAAAAATTCTTATTTATGAAGGTGTGTGTATATGTGTGTGCATGCATGCAAGTATGACTACATGCATAAAAGTACCCACAGAGGCCAAAAAAGGAGTGTTGGCGTCCCTGGAGCTGGAGTTAGAGGAGGCTGAGAGGCCCCTGATGTGGGTGCTGGAAATGGAGCTCAGCTTTTTTTTTTTTAAGGAATACATAGTTTATTCTAGAGCTAAGTTTTGGTGACTGTGGCCCATGTGTACAGACTTAGGTTACTCCAAATTCCATGTTCAATTTGAAAGCAGTTTCATGAAGTTTCATAGACTTTCAGAACAAGGTCATAAGTCAAGGCAAGCTTGAAATACACTGTTGGGTACGTCAGAGGGGTGGTTACAGCAAGAAGGGAGAAGGTTTTTCTATGGGATGCAGATGGCATTATCTGATCGTTCATTAGATTTTAGGTTCTTGGAATCCAGTGGTCCAGCAAGAGTTCTTAATGGCTGACCATGCCTCTAGACTCATCTGTTCTTGATAAAACAATCTGTTCTTGTGTTGCTTCATGCTTTACTCACTGGCTGAAAAGTTTTCTCGTGTATCTAGCTAATATTTTTTTTTCCACTAAAAATGCACAACTCAAGCAAAAACAAATTCATCCTGAGTGTCACTCTCTAACCTTTTCATTATTTGTCTGCTTGACTCTTGTGGTAATCTAAGCTTCTATTTATTTATTTATTTATTTATTTATTTATTTATTTATTTATTTATTTTCATTGTGCAGCCCAAGCTGGTCTGGGTATCATAATCCTCCCATCTCAGAACCCCAAGCCCCTGGGACTATAGACTCATGCCACCACACTTGACTTAATCTGAGCTTTTTAAAGCTATGACTCTTTCAGATTTGTGTTACGATGTTCCTTCTAGATAGAGAATCTTCAGTTATATACGTGTTTACTCATAAGTAAAGCAATAACAGTTATATCTTGCTAAAACAGATTCTAATACTAGACAGAGCACACCAGACAACTCCATTTTAGCGTCTCTGCTTCTCACACACAGAACAAGTGAAGCGCACTTCTTAAAATAGCTTATTTTTAATAGCTCCAAGCTATGCTATTAGATATTTTCTTTTCCTTTCTTTTTAATGTGATCAGCTGAAATTGCTTTTCTTTTCTACACTATAAGAAGATTATCTCAATTAGTGTGGACTCTCCTCATCAGGTCTCCTCCACTTGCCTCGGGGGAATTTTCTTGGTGTTTTTCCAGCTCGTTTAGACTTAATGTAGATTCTCTTGTGTTGGGGATGCATATTGGTGGATATATATATATATATATATATATATATATATATATATATATAGTATAATTAGGATTATGACTTTGTGATCCTAACTTATCTCTTACATTTTGCAAAGAGGCTATCAAGTATAGATTACTTATCCTTGTGACAAAAAAAAAATGAAAAAAAAGAAGGAAAAGAAAAGAAAAGGAAAAGAAAGGAAAGGAAAGGAAAGGAAAGGAAATTTGTGAATAGTGTTAAGGTCTAGGTAAAATATTAAGGCCTAGATGGCATGTTAAGGCCGAGGTAACTGTCCCCTGGCTGGCCTGCCCTTTTGTGCTGTTACTAATATTACAAGGAGACTTTCTCATATGTTGTTTCTATTGTTCCTAGGAAACTTTCTCATGCCCAAGTTGATGATAGATTCTGTTATGTTCTGTGCCCTTGGAGATCAATCAGTAGAACTGCTTTGTATAGTTACCCACAATAAGCTTGGACCCAAACCAGCCACCCACCAGCACTTCCTGCACCTATGTATAAGTGTCTGTGGTCTTTGATTTTATAAGCTGCCCCTGGGATGGACCCCAACATAAGAGACACCTGCACCAATATAAGAAACTATTTAGACTAATACTTCCATTTTGAGTTGGTGTTGAGTAAAGTTTAAGCTCCCAAGACCTCCCTGGGAACTGATATCCTACTTGACAGAAAGAGACATGAACATGGGTAACTGACATCCTGATTGGCAGGTTAAGACATGAATGCTAGACAAGTCCTGTCCTAGTTGACAAGACATGAATGTTAAACAATACAAGTCCCCTCCTATAGTTGAATACCCCAAGGATAATGCTCTCAGGATAAGTGTGCAACAAAGACCTGTTCCTCAGGAAGCCCCCTTTCCCTAAATCCTGATTGACGGAATAACTTGGTACAGATCTTTGCAGATCTCAGGCTTAAAATGTCCTATAGAATCTTGACTCAAGGTCACAGTCATATCCAGATTTTGACCTGTGGCCCTGATTGATCAGTCTTGGGTGTGGCATTCAATAAACCATCAATATTTGACTGAGATGCTGGCCTCTGTCCTCTATATAATACTCCATATTTTCAGATCCTTCTCACACTCAAGCAGAAGGGATCACATGGATGTGTAGGATGTGTACCAGGAGAGAAGTCTTGGGAACTATTTTAGAATTCTACTTGCCATAGTGCTATAATGGTTTGTATATGCTTGATCCAGGGAGTGGCACTTTTTGTAGGTGTGGCCTTTTTGGAGTAGGTGTGTCACTGTGGGTGTGGGCTTTGAGACCCTCATTCTAGCTGCCTGGAAGTCAATATTCTGCTAGCAGCCTTCAGATGAAGATGTAGGAGCTCTCAGCTTCTCCTGCACCATGCCTGCCTTGATGCTGCTATGTTCCCACCTTGATGAAAATGGATTGAACCTCTGAACCTGTAAGTCAGCTCCAATTAAATGTTGTCCTTATAATTGTTGCCTTGGTCGTGGTATCTGTTCACAGCAGTAAAACCCTACCTAAGACATACAGTGTTCAGAATCTCCAAATTACCAAGAAAAGCTCTGATCTAGCCCGGATGGGATATCTTATCCAGGTCCTATAAACTTATAAGCTGAGCCCCAGGGACATGGTCACATGCTATAGGTAGTGGCCCCAGAGGGCTCACTGCCACACTTGAGAAGTAGCTGGGATCAGGAGGATTGGATGGACTGGGAAGAAGCCAGACATACAGGCCACAGGCTGATGTCCACTCATCAAGGAGTCCGTTCTCCAGAGGGAAGGCAGCAGAGGAGTGGTGAGCGGAAATGACCTCAGGCAGCAAAGGATAACGCATGGTTATGTGACCTTTTTAATGTCCCCCTAAAATCTTTCACGAAGTAAGCTAATCCTATAACTATGTTGTATCTATAAACATTCCACTAATAAATCAAAACAACACAAAACAAATAAAAATTTCAGTGGGAGGCTAGTAAGATGGCTCGGTGGGTAAGAGAGTTTGTCACACAAACCTGATGACCTCAGTTCTATCTCTGGAACTCACAGAACAAGGAGAGAACCAGCTCCTGACAGTTGTCCTCTTATAAGCACACAGTAGCATGTGCAACCCCCCAATACATACAATTATAGTTAGAAAATGTGAGTGGGATAGTAGGCCAGGAAGAAATGCTTTGTGTAGAGGTTTCTTGGGGAAGAGAAGGAAATGTTCTAAAGTCGTAGGCTCCTATTCCAGGGATGTCTGGAGAAAAGGCCTACCCATGAGATATATGGGTACAAATCTCTTAATACTGACCCCATCAATAAGAAGCTGGGCTCACTAGAGGGCATAGATTATTTCATAGATTATTAACACTGAAGATCTCAGGCCACCTGACAAATCATGTTATGTCTCAAAGCAGGAGTTGAGACTGAATAGGGACCAGTGAAAGTCCTTGCCACCTGCAGCCCGTTCACATCAGAAACAATGTTGCATTGCTGCCACATTGTTGCAGGTTCTGCAGGTCCTACAGATGCTGCTGGAGGCGGGGATAGAAGGGTTGCTGTGCACACCAGGTCACTGGGAATGGCTCAGCAGTTTTATTGCCCCTTTCAAGTGGCATTATGCCCATCATAGACTTTTTTTTTTGTAATCTTA
The DNA here is from genome assembly GCF_900095145.1 of Mus pahari. NCBI lineage: Eukaryota > Metazoa > Chordata > Mammalia > Rodentia > Muridae > Mus > Mus pahari. Next base: position 43,874,881 of record NC_034600.1, on the reverse strand, counting down.
ATCTCTGCCTCCTGAGTGCTGGGATTAAAGGCGTGCACCATCACTGCCTGGCTTCCTTTGCAGTAACTTATTGGGAACTGAGCTCAGACACTGTTGCTTCTCTCCCCACCACTGAGATCAGACTCTGTTGGTTTTCTCTCTCTGTGCTCACTGGTTCTTCTACCTCACTATCTCCAACTCCACACTTTCTTTAACCCGACCTCTCAGCTGAACTCTGTTGTGGAAGACAACTCAAAAGGCCCTGGGAACCCCCACTTGTGAACTAGATGTACTGAGTATCTCTTTGGAATTTCAGGGTTGAGAAAGCAGACTTGAGGTTCTCAAGATCAATGGCCCAGACACTGGAGAATCATGGTACCAACTCCAAAGGGCTTCTGATCAGATGTGGGAAGGAACTTGGAAAACCATTTGATCCTGGCTGATAAAGACAGCTCCGTTGCTTCAGCAGCGAGTCAGTATTTACCTAACTCTGGCCTGGTCTAAACCAGCTCTAGAGTATACGGTTTTATCCAGTAACAGCTAGCAGTTTTCAAGACCCCAATTAATGTTTAAAGAAACACGCTGGTGCAATCCATTAGCTTGAAATGGGTCTGTATGAAATCATCTTTCCTCCAAAGGACCTTGATCTTTTTTTGAAGATACTATATTCTAAATATAATCTAGCCCTTAATGAACATTTACTGTGGATAAGGTACTATCTTATGCCTTCCATGTTCTATTTTTCTAACCTCATCAGAAATCTAAAAGGTGTATTTTCCCATTCTACGAGAGAGAGAGAGAGAGAGAGAGAGAGAGAGAGAGAGAGAGAGAGAGAGAGAGAAAGAGAGAAAGAGAGAAAGAGAGAAAGAGAGAACGAGTGTCTGAGAGAGTGTGACTTGACATTGGCTCATGTGGTAAAGGACAAAGTAAGGACCCCAGGAGTCACATGGCTTTCAGGGCACACATACTTGGTAGCTTTCAATCAGAAAGCAAGAGTTCAAAATCTATCCTTCAAATTTTTGCTGTTCCATCTTTTCTCCACTCACCGTGTAATGCACGTCATAAAAGTCTGTCCGCACGGGCCATTCCAAGTAGCGATCTGTGCTGATCATTCGCAAATATTTATTTGGAAAATGTAGTCAGAAGGGATAAGAGAGTTGCTCGTTTCGAGTTAGTTACTGCCCAAGAGTCAGCCTTCCGGTCGTGAAATTCCAGTCTCTGCCACCAGGGGGCAGTCGCAGCATTAAAAACCGAGCCGCTTTGTACTCCGCGTCAGACCACGGATCACACTAAATTTGGATTTGGTTTCGTAGTTCACTTTACACATTCAAAGGAGCATATGACATGTTAGAAGCCATTTCCTCATATAGGGGTGTTTAAAATGGACCTAGACAGATGCTACATCCTGGTCTCATTGGAGGAGGGTAGACATGCTGCATTGAATATTCAGTGGCATAGTCAAAAGCACTCTTCTGCGTCCAGAAATTCAGAGTTTACTCAGTTGCATACCATCTGAATTTCACCAAGCTGTTCCTCCCAGAAAATTAGCTTTATGCCCTACCCCCATCCCACACCAGATTCCTAAATAACGGCTAAGGAGAAGGACGACTGAAGGGAATGTATGTGTGTGCCCACATGTTTGTGCAAGTGTGTACGGAGGCCGAGGTCAGCCTTGGGTGTTGTTTCTGAGATGTTGCCCACTTTGGTTTAAACAAAAGAAAACAAACAAACAAACAAAAAAACACCCCAGGGTGTCTTACTGGCCTAGAGCTTTCCAATTAGGCTGTGCTGGCTGGCCAATGAACCCCAGGCATATGCCTGTGTCCACCTTCTTCACATGATTGGCAGCCCATGCTACAATGACAAGCTTCTTTCTAGGTTCAAAGTCAAGTCCTCATAATTGCAGGACAAATGCTTTCCAGTTGAACTATCTTCCCAACCTGAAGGCTGGGAGAGGGGAGGGAGGGGGGAGGGAAGGGAGGTGAATGTATGCACATGCACATGCACATGCTTGTGTGCATACATATGAAGAGCAGAGGAGGACACCAGGCACTGTCATGTAATGCTCTCCCTGGAGGCAAGATTTTTCCATGAACCTGGAGCTCAACATTGTTTGACTAGGCTGCTGGGGCCAGGAAGCCCCAGCAATCCCCCTGTCTCAGTTCCCCCACAGTTCTGGGGAGTGTTTCATGAGTGCTGGCAACCCAAATTCAGATCCTCACGTTGTACAGCAAATACCCTCATCCATAAACCACCTCCCTGGCCGTGGCCCTGGACGTTTTTGATAGAGCAGAGTTTAGGGCATAAAAAGGGAAAATACCAAAACTGTAGATTTAGAACTTACTTTGAATTATCAAAGTGATCATATAATGGTAATTTTAACACATGGAAGCTAAGCAGTGATGGTTATATTTGCTTTGGAAGGAATGATGTAATTCCACCAGGGTTTCTGGAAGACCACTCTCTTCATCCTCTGAGAGCATGTGGGTGTATGTGTTGTAGCTCCTATCTACAGTGAAACCAATTGTGCTATAGCATGGGCCAATGGAACCCCTCTATGCATGTTTTAGATAACCTTAGGCATGGATATGTGTTCTTACTTGTTTTGTTCGTCTTGGTCTAATCTTTTTCTCGTCTGAAGAGTCCTTTGCTCAAATCTACATAGTACATGAACCCCCTTCCTTAACTCCTTAGTTGACACCAAGTTTCATTCTGGAATAGAACCTTACTAAAGGGAAACTTGAAACTACTGGCTGAAACTATTGGTGTAACTTTAATTTTGTTTTAAACCCTAGGACAGTTCTTAAATACTTTAACCTCCCTGTTAGCCCACCGCCCACCAGAGGCAGTGGGAAAGAAAGGATGTGGGGGAAGTGGACCTGTTTGGAAAGGTTCTTGGAGCAACTCTCATCTGTGTTGTCTGGAAATCGGCAGTTCAGGTCATTGCTTAGCAGACAGCAGCAGCTCGATCCACTCACAAACAACTTCACGTGTACACCAGCAGTCCAGTTCAGAAGAGATGGGTTAGGAACAGAGGCGACATGACCTAGCCTCAGTTTGAGTCAGCAGGAGGGACCTGCAGGGACACCAGGAGAAGTTCTCAGCTGTGCCTCTCTCAGGGAAGCTAAGATCAGTGAAGACACAAGACCCATAAGCGTTGGACAGCTAGCTGCACCAGCAAGCTAAGCTCTCCCTCTCCCCATCATTCAGTGAGTCCTGTTTATACCCTCCAAACATCACATGTCCTCCACATGCTTAGTCAACCTAGGGCTGGGAAATCAGTTCAGGGGGTTATGAGCGCTGTCATCAGAGGTTCTCTGTGACGTAAAGCTGAATGATACTCACCAGGTATACATCTGTACTCTCAGTGGCTCATGGTGGCAAACATGTTTCTTATAGATGTGGTCAGAAAAATAAATAAATAAATAAACAAAGAAAGAAAGTTGAGAGAGAGAGAGAGAGAGAGAGAGAGAGAGAGAGAGAGCGCGAGCGAGCAAACAGGCACAGATTTGAGTTAACTCCTTTATTCTAGGCTAGAATCTAATTTTTTATTTTGAAAAACAATTCTTCAACTGGCCTCTTGACTATCAAAATATAAAGAATTGTTTTTCTCTTTAAGACAGCTTCTTAGACAACTAACCAAGCATTGGGCTTCATGTTCTGATTCTGAATGCTCACACTCCAACTGAAACGCCCTCCTTCTTATTTTCGAGTCTGCATTACAGTGGTGCAGGTGTCTTCGTCTCCTGAAATCTTGATGCTCTCTTTGACTCAAGCACCCCGGACAGAACATTCCATGGTTCTTTCTAGAAATCTCTCTCAGACCCCGAGTACCTGTTATTAGCATCCCTTAAATGAGCCACTGTCACAGAGGCCTTAGTAAGCAATTAGCAAAGGAGACTAGGTAGTGTGCTTCATCTTTTAATTACTGTTCCTTTGTCCTATCTCCAGGGAGAGTTTTTATTTTCCACTAGAGTTCTCTTCTATCTTCCTCGTGAATATGTAATGCCACAGATTCACCTATGACTATAGAAACCCCACAAACCATTGTACAATTATGCAATATCTGAGAATTTATATAATCTCTCTATGTACATCTCTGTCCTATCCTCTCTCTCTTTCCATTAAAAACTATAGGTTTTGCCTTCCTGAGAGCAATACGGCTTTCTTTGAGAATTCAGGAAGCAAAGTTCAGAAAAGTACCCTACATGTACCCTTAAGATAATTAGAAACAAAGACACCAACAACTAATTGATGTTCCTTTCAAACATGGGTAGCTTAAAGAAAATAAAGATGCTTAGACTGTCCTTGACATAGCTGATCGTGGAGTCGTGGGTAGTCTGTTGCAGGGCTGTAAAACAGAAGCCTGGAATGTAGCCGGCAAGCCAGAGCTGGTGGATGAGGTAGAGATGTACTTCGGTGTGCCCAGCACCCAGACTTTATTTTTATGTAGCACATCTTGAAGAAGTTCTGCAGCCCCTGCCTCATTCTTGGCCAGTGGAAGGACAATGAAAGGGTGCTTTAGTTGTGAAATGATTTGTAGTGTCTTTGCCCGTTCAATAGCATGGTGTTGACTAGATTAATTCTTTGTTTTCTGAACCTTAATATGAAATAGTTGAACGCTTTGGCATTTTTTTTATCCTCTGCTGTTGACTATTTCTGTCAGTCCTGAGCTCCCCTGTCTCCCTCTGAAGTTTCACACTCTTCTCGCTTAGTCATCCCATCTCATTTTGCTGAGTCGGATGTACAAACGTCAGCTGGTGTGGTTCAGGTGTCCTTTAAGCACAAAAGAGTAAAAAGAACGATATAGGCTCAGAACTTGGTTGGAGTCTAGTAGCTGTTTGAAATTGACTGACTTCCTATAAGCCAGAGCTAGAGTCTTCTCTCCCTGAATGGAAATTTCAGGCAGGGGGAGAGGGTTGTATGGAGATGATTGCACACCCTGTGGTTCACAGGGGAGGTCACACGTTGTGATCTTCAAGCGCTGCTTCTGGTTTCTACTTTGTGTCTTGGGGTGAACAAGGCAGACAGGCTTGCCAAGGCTAAGGGAGTGTGTAAGTGCGATCCCTGCCTGGCCCACTTGTACAGGCTGTGAGCTAAATGCAACTCGCAGAGGCGGCTATAAATAGCCATTCATTGTCAGTGTGTGTGAAAAGACAGGAGTCAGTGTGCGGGTCTGATTCAGCCCCCAAAGCCGCTGTCTGGGCAGGGCTAAAAGGAGCTGCTAAGACTAAGAATCGAGTCTGCAGCCAACGCCAGGGGCTGGGCACTCACGGAAGGGAAGCGGTTCGACGCTGGAGTCGCCTCTGCTATGGCAAAAATCATTTTGAGGCACCTCATAGAGACCCCAGTGCGTTATCAGGAGGAGTTTGAAGCTCGAGGCTTGGAAGCCTGCAGACTGGATCATGCTCTATACGCACTGCCAGGGCCAGCCATCGAGGACCTGAGGAAAGCCAGAGACACAGGCACGCCACAGGCTCTTGCCGAGGACTCAGCCTCCGCCGAGACGCCACCCGGAGAAGGCAAATCCCGTTTCCAGATCCTGCTGGATGTGGTCCAGTTTCTGCCCGAAGACATCATCATCCAGACCTTCGAGGGCTGGCTGCTGATCAAGGCACAGCACGGAACCAGAATGGACGAACACGGGTTTATATCGCGGAGTTTCACCAGACAGTACAAACTGCCAGATGGAGTCGACACCAAAGATTTGTCTGCCATCCTCTGTCATGATGGAATCTTGGTGGTGGAAGTCAAGGATCCACTAGGGACCAAGTGAACGCCTTTTACTTCCTGTTCATACCCCCAGGAAGGAAGATGAAAGCCAGTGACACTCCGGGAATGCTTAAACTTTTGAGATGGATTGCTGTCACTTTTATGAGGATTAAAAAATGTATCCACAGTTCCTGGTATGTGGAGGTTGTCTTTCTTATTGGTAGGTAGGAAGGAAGGTTTTCAAATGTGTTTGTGCAGTTACGAGTGATGCTGTGTTTACAGTGAAACCACCTGAGAACTAGTAGATTGTGGTTGGTACGGGAGAGCTAAGCCTGGTTTTTGATGAGTCTAAAATTCCAGAGAGGCCGGTTGGACCAAACCACACAAAACAGTTCTCGTCAGTAAAGAGATCTGATTCATATTCTGCATTGCTAGAAAGATGGGGGAGGGCTTCAAAGAGAAAATTTTATTTCTGTATATTATAATTTAAAATATGTAGAGCTCGGGACCCGGGTCTGAATCTAGTTAAAAGTCACAACAGTTGTTGCTCTTTTAAACATCAGTGGGAATCTTCAGGTGTTTTAGGTTTTAAAAGTTCCCATGTAGACTGCATATAGTTTTCAAAGCTAAACTGAACCCTACCAGGAGTTTTGCTGGTAGACAATATAAACTACTTGTTTTGGTGTTATATTCGTTAGCCCATAGTGTATATTGTCTCATATGCTAGGTGTGGGAAACTACAACTTTGAATTGCTGGATTCAGGAAATCTTAATCCTCTCTGTTTCGAAGTGGGGATGGCCAATGCCAGCATCTGCTGTCTCTACTGGTCTAAAGTTTTAAATAACCTTGTGGCCGGCAAGTGAGGAACCTGAGCTCATGCAGCCATCTGTGCTCACACAGCACATGCTTGCCAGGACTCCCTTAGTGCCTCTGTTCTCCCAAACTACTTCTTTGGCTCAAGATGGAGCTGGTAGAGGTTAAGAATGGGAAGCTTGCCTTCAGCAGCTGCCCGTAGGCATTTAGAATATGTGCTAGCTCACTCTGTGCGTTCTAAATACTTCCATGGGGAAAGTGGCCGCTTTCGTTTCACTGGGTGCTGAATGTGAGCTCACAGGGAGGGAGCCCAGGCCAGTGCTAAGAATAGAAAGAAGATCTCAGAGTGTGGCTGTCACCTGCATGGATGCAGACAGCTGTCACTGTACTCCTCCATCTTGCCTCTCCTCTATTCAAGCTAAAACAGGGAAGGCTCGGAGTGAGTCAAAACCAGAAACCAAATGTCATCTGCGGTGACATTTGCTACTTTTTGCTAACATCATAAAGATGCTGGAGCATCTGTTTATATGAAGTTCTGTCTAAAGCTGACGTTTGGTGTATGACCTCTAGGAGGAGACATTTTTGTTTGAGAAATTGAAACTCACATAAACAATGGGGCACAATGAGGCTAACCCGTGAGTGGGATACCAGATCCCCTAACAGGATCAGAAGTGAGACACAATGTAAAGCCCATATAACATTGTTGCCATCAGAGTAATTATGTAGCCAATAGTGGTTTTAGAAACAATTAGCTCTAAGGGCTCTCTCATTTGGTTCTGAACTTTCTCTAGACATCACCTTCCTTCTACCCTTGGGATTTTTTTTTCCCAAAAACCGAAAATTCAACACATCTTTAGTTAGCATTTCTTTGTTTCTAAGATAAAAATTCAAAAATTTAAAGGCATACGTGAACGTTTTAGGTTTTTCAAACACTACAAAAAGTGAAATGATTCGTTGTCGACCACCTTGAGACGGTTACTTGAAATAGCTAGCTCCTGTTTCCTTATCGGTCTGGGCAAAATTAGAATTATCCTTGCATGAAATCTGACATCCCGATCGCCATCAACCCAAACATTCTCCGTGCCTCCTAGCCCCACTCTGACACAGGCTACGCTGGTTTGGTCTCCAATTGGTTTCAGCCAATGAGAGGCACCCACTGAGGAGCAGAGGGATTACAGCTCAGAGGAGGGACAAGCTTAGGTGTCCCCAAGAGCTTTTCTACCCATGCCACAGTTCTTGAATAATGAGAATTCAGGGGTTTATTTATGTTTGTATAAGCCTAGGTCCTAAGCTTTGGCTTGTCCCCCAATTAGCTTATAGCTTATATAGCCTATTTAAACTATTCTATACCTTATGCATGGCTAGTTACCCCTCCTCGGTTTCATACCCCGGACTTCCTCAGAGTCCAGGACAAACTTCCGGCTTCTGACTATCTCCCAGAGTTCCAATCTATCTACCGGAACTCCCACCTTCTACTTCCTGCCTGTTGCTAATAGGCCATCAGCTTTTTATTGACAGGTGATATTTCCACACAGCACACGAGGTTTGTTTTTCCTACTTAACTTCCACAGTGCAGCTAGCTGACGTTTCTCCAGGGCCAGTGTCCTCCAGCAGACAGATCCCTAAGGGATAATCCAGTCCTTTTGAGTAAGTGGGATTATAACATTGGACCCTTCAGTAAAAGATGTGGCCTTCTCCCCTTCTTGCCCCTGGCATATCTCCATTCCTCATTAATTCCCTGTCTCTGCCACCCTTTCATTGATGGTGTGCTCATTAAGATTTCTCGAGAAGTACAATTCTGTTTCTGGTTGGAACCTGGTCTGCATGCCATTTTGTGTGATAGGAAGAGGAGGAGGAGCAAAGAATTGTATTTGCACCCAGGAAGCTTTCCAAGATGCCGGCAAGGGTGGCGGGCGACACATTCAGAAAAGTGACAAGGTCAGAGAGTTTGCACCCAAATGCACCTGCACACCTGGAGCTGCAGGAAGCAAAGGGCCGGCAAATGTGACACCCTATGACATCTGTTGCTCGGCATCTTAATGCTACCTTCAAATTTTATCGCTTCCCTCCCCCCACAATGTCCCCTCTTATATCTAATGTTAACCCTCTGGTGCTAAAACAATCTTAAATGTTTCCAATATTTTGTTTCCCTGTCATTTGTAGACCAAAGTTGGTCTGTTTCTGTAGTTGAGCTGCGGGTCTCTCATCCTGGAAGTCTAGAAATGACTGACATTTTGAAGAATTAGTTTCACATTCACCTCCCAGGGTATGAACTTAATCTGTCCTTGACCTCGCTCTTACCTGCTTGCCCTCTAAGGTAGGGATAACACTGGAAACCTTGTATGGTCACCATAACAAAGAACACTACCCTCAGAGCTGCTATCCTCATCACCGTCTATGAGCACAGCAGAGTACTATCAAACAAGCAGGAAACCAACCCCTTGTTCCTGCATGTTCAAAGAAGTTCAGCTAGCCCAAGCTTACAGTCAACACTTCATATGATCAGAATGCTGATCATACTGGCGACTCAGTACACGTATGGAGCACAAGGGCTCTTCTCAAAGTCACCTCAAAGGGATTTTTTTGCTTTGTTTGTTTATTGAGTTTTTCTTGTCTTCTCATTCTAAATAATCATGTCTGCCCACCTATCTTCTCCCTCTCCTGTTCCCTCTCCCTCCTCCACCCCTCTCAGATTTTTGAGTCAATGTTTCAGTAGCTCAGGCTGGCCTCTACTTTGTAGCAATCTTCTTCTTCAGCCTCTCAAGCAAGTCCCAGATGTCCCTTAGCATCGTCCACTGCATGTATCATTAGACTAAAAAAATGAACTGTACTGTCTTATTTCACAAGGATGTGCTCAACAAAGAGTTTGGCCTTCCTATAGAACTTTGACCTTGATCCGGGGTTTTAATTTTTCCTCCTTATATGTTAGTCTTATGTGTCTGTTACAGCCATGGCCTCTTGTTCCAGAAATAAATTCCTGTAAACGTTCGATTGCTGCTGCTTGAAGTTCTCTGGTGAGGACGGGGTGTGGGTAGCTTCACCTGTGGAAGATCTACGCATTAAAATATGCAAATAGGATCTGTATGGACAATCTGAAAGTAAAAAGCCATAGAGGACAACTGATTTTTTAAAAGTCTGGATCAGGATTCAGATTTGTTCTTATTAATGTGATTATCTGAAAATTGCTGTTAGTTAAACTTAATATGTCCAATACTTATTACTAAAAATAAATGAGATACAAGTTCAGGTTTTAAAAAAAAAAATCTTCCAGCTTAACCAAAATCTACATTTCACCAATAGGCATTGTTCTTTCTAGAAGCTATTAAATAATAAGGTTGAGGGAAGAATTAAAATATTGATTTTCTGCCAGGCATGGTGGTGCATGCCTTTAGTCCCAGCACTCAGGAGGCAGAGGCAGGTGGATGTCTGAGTTCGAGGCCAGCCTGGTCTACAAAGTGAGTTCCAGGACAGCTAGGGCTATACAGAGAAACCCTGTCTTGAAAAACCAAACAACCAAAAAACCAAAAAAAAAACAAAAAAACAAAAAAAAACCCCAAAAAACAAAACAAAAAAACAAAACAAAACAAAACAAAAAACCAAAAAACAAAAAAACAATTGATATTCTGTGTTTACTTATAGTTCATACTCTTTCTTGCCTTTTCCTTTTTGGGTAAGGGCTTGTATATACTCAGAATATTTCTTCTTCAGCCCCCAGGCAGGAGGGAAAGATACAACAGACCTCTGTCAGATCTTGTATGAGAAACCAGATCAACACCTGGTCTCTTCCTAAAGGTCCCCCCAGCCCCCTTAATTTCATCACATTGTTGGAGCCTGAGTTTTGGACTTGACATTGCCAAACCATACCACTGTGTGAAATAGTGCTCAGAAAGAGGCCAGATCTCATTTCTGTTGTTAAAACCTGTAGCACGTCATTGTGTGCCCTGCAATGCCTGTGGCTTTAAAAGAGTCCTTTTCTTTATACACCAACCCTTATCTGTGTCACATGTTCAGTAACGTATGGACATACCCTCCTTGTATAATTCCTCGAGCATCCTACACAGACATTTTCAATGTCTTTATCAGATTATTCCACACATGGATCCAAACTGAAGACGATCAAGTTCCAAGCCTGTATGTTTCTGATTTTCTCAGTGATAAGCGTCTCTGAGTACTTAGGCAGTCTGGGGTTTAGGTTTACTTTGTGGAGCAGGATAGCTGATGTCTCCTCTTCAACTACCAAGTAGCTTCCCCTCACTGAGGTTGAACTTTGCCAACATCCAAGATTCAGTCATCAAGCAAGCATGGAGCCCAGGGCCCCTTTCCTGTTCTTCTTAGAGAACCTAGAGGGATATCTTTCTTCCATGAGCCAAAAGGGCTCCACACAACACTACTTCCTGTCTCACACAGGAGGCAGGGTTCCTGTCCCTAGAACTTTGTATCTCTTTCTTAGGCAAAATCCAAACTCCCTTTTGACACTGGCCATTTCTACTTGGAAAGAAGCTAGCCGGTTACACAGGGTGTGTTAAGGTTTCCTTGACTGTAACAAAAGGCCCGAGTAGATCAGTTTTAAAAGAGAGAAAGATTCATCTTGGCTTAAGTTTTGAAGGTTTCCCCCCATAACTTGTTAGCGCCAGTGCTTCAGGCCTGAGACGCACGCCATGGCTCCAACACACAGTGAAGCTGTTACCCTCACAGGCAGGCACGAAAGAGAAAGAGTATCCCATTATCTTCTCCAAGGAGTTGCTCCAGTGACTGACAACCTCCCTTGAGGCCCCACCTCAACTTTCATCCCCTTCCTGCGCATCCTAGCTCTGGAGCCAGGCCCCTAACACATGGGCCCTATCCGAACCTTCCGGATCTATACTGCCCAACTCGGCCTCTTAAGAAGACTTATCTTTGGACATTAATAATTTGTCCCAGCTTGCCTAGATAAGGCCTCTTAAGACAATGCCATGTTAA
>NC_034600.1:43773269-43862932 GCF_900095145.1 Mus pahari | reverse complement strand
GTATCAGTGAGTAAAATAAAACTGATTTAAAGTTATATTTTTTAACACTCCCTTGCTTGCCTGTCTCGGTCCAAAATTGAACAAGCTAAGCTGCCTTGTTTCAAGCTTTTAACTTTTAAATTAAGAACACTAGAAACTGTAAAATCTGACATATAAAGATCAATTTTTGAGGAGTTATAATAATTCCCCTCCTTCCTCCATTGTGACCAATTACTCCAAATTCAATCTTAGACTGGTCTAGCTTCCCCCACACACCTGGGGCTATGGTCCAAACCGAGACTTGCTAAATTACAACCAATTGGAGTACTAGCTGGCTTTCCCAAGAGAGTTTGTTATCCTGTTCCCATTCAACTGTTTGGCTTTTCTCTCAGGCAGGTCAGCTACACCCAGACTGGACAGAGTGCGAGTGCCATTCGGATTCACCTCACTACAGGAGCCGTGACAAACTCTTCAGCATCTAAACATTATTTCGTGGTTTGGTCTTAAATAGTACTGGCGTTAGGGCAGAATGCATTTTTCACGAAATCTATTAGAACAAAACCCCCCAAATCAGGTTTTTCTGCTGGGCACAAAGGAATCAGCATAATTGAGGATTTACTAAAGGTCCCCTGGTGGTAAAATTAAATTCTGACTGGCCTTACACCAGAGTTCTTCCTCAAGCTACTCCTGGGCAGGTCAATAAGACACAAATATATTTTTTGTGCCAGTCCAAAAAAATTAAATTTTTAAATATTAAAGGCGGAATTGTTGGGGTCTCTCACCTCCACTGACCACTCTCCCTCTAAGCATTGTATTGCGCCCCTTGCAGACACGCAGGATTGCCAAGAGGACCTCCCCAAATCTCCCAGAATCAGACCGCCCTGCGTAGTTGTCATCACTGCCCACTGTCGTCGCCTGGACCAACCACTGACATCGTCACCGCCCACTCATTTGGACCCGCCTTCCAGACACAGCTCCACTCATGATCGGACCGCACCACGCCAGAGAGAGAGACTGAGAGACTCGGGAGGGCTGAGGGTTCTCCCTTGTCCAATTAATAAATAATGCTCTGATCGACACAAACCGCCAGGGCATTTGTTTTTTCCTTGCAGCTCATTCTTATCTTAGGATGTTTAGCCCTTCAGTACGAACCCAGTCCAAGGTGTTTTCTGCCCACGCAGATACACACAAGTGGCTTGGTGCAGAAACTGCTTCTGTCTAGTTTAGGTCTAGTGAGCTCTTTCTGTGGGTTTTGAAGCAATCTGTGTCTTTTATTTCTCTTCTGGTTTAATGTATTCTTGTCAAGTGTCAGAGCAGCGCAGCCTCTTCCTGAGGGCCAAGCTGTCCTATGAGATGTAGCAATTCACAGAACAAAAGCAGAAACTAACTCGCAGTAAGTGAAGCTGTGGTGGGTTCTCCCTTCTTGCAAAGTCTCTATTCGCTACTGTAGCCACTAAGGCTAAAAGTAGCTCTTTCCCTGTCTCAGTTGCCACCTCTTAAAATAGAGTGCAGAAGGGCCTGCGAGATATTTAAAACTTCTCTTTCCCCTCCTTCAGAGTTATTAAACTCCCCCCCCCCCCGCTTTCTAGAGCAGGACTTTGGGACAAAATAGTATATCTACTTTTGTTTGCTTTTCTTTTTTTGTAATTACACCCACATTTGAAGAAAGTCACAATAGCAAGGTAAACTAAACCATCTCGAGACTGGAGAGGCAGAATGTAAAAGGGCTTTGGGAATACCAACATAAATCCAGCTCTCATTACGTCCAATGCAGTACAGAAAAGAGGTGGATTAAAGATGTCAAAAAGATCCTCAGGCCCCAGATCCTCGAGAAGAAGCAGTTATCTGCTCCTCCAGAGCAGATTGGCACGTGCTTTCTTGGACCAATACACTGAGATAGGAGTGGCCCTTTTCTGCCCTGTGACTTTGGAGAGATGCAGTGCCCATGGTGGTACCCTGTGACACCCTGTACAATGCTGTACTGATCTTGGAGCTGCTGGCTGGCATCTCCTGTCCCTCTAATACCAATCCTTACAGGCTCAGGTTCCTCTGTGCCCTTGTGTTTTCTCTCCAAGGTCGGCTTCCTCCATTTCTCAAAATAACATTTTAGAGCTCTGGAAAACTCAATGTGCCTTCAATTTTCTGTTGCTATTGAACAAGATACAAGTAGTTTCTTGTGTAGTTGATTTTTTTTTTTTAATTTGACAGCAGATTTGAAATAGCTCTTTTGGTATGAAGTCCATAGAACAACTTGACCCCAGGGATGAAGCCAAATTAAAACAAAACAAAACAAAGCAAAACAAAACAAAACAACAAAACAAAACAAAACACCTTCAAAGATCATGGCTTCATGGTCAAGACCAGAATAATTAGGGTTGTAGACTTTGAAAGCAAATGAATGTTAATCAGCAGGAGTTTGTGATCCAAGGTTGCCCCTTCTAGGCTGGAAAATTTTGGATAGTTTGCTCACCCAATTTTCTCAGTTTTAAAAATGTTACACATTGCCCTGTGAGATATTATGCTTTCACAAATTTCTTCAAAAGAAAAAACAACTTTGTGGATATAAGCATTCCTGTGACAAGAAATGAAGGGTGGGTAATTCTTTTAGGTGCCAAGGGTAAAGATTATTTAAGTCATGTTCACTTTTGTGAAAAAACATTTTCAGTTAGACTCAACCGTGCGATATAAGTTTTTCTTCTGCATTTCTTGCCTCATACTGAGGTCTAGGTGGTAGCTAACATCTGGATGACAAACAGCAGCTGACAAATTAGGGAAAGCAGGAGAGAGATTTCCTGCTCTCTTATTTTTCTTCTCGAAATAGTTTCTTGGGCCCATCTGATCGAGCACCGCTAATCTGAATTGTTCTAAAATTGAACACCTGGGAGTACTGATGTAGTATCACGAGCGGAGAACTTTTCAACTGTCCAGATGTGACGATTGCTGTTGAAATATCAGTATACTGAAAGTAGCACATAAAATTACCTTCAGGCTACGTGCCTAAGGTATATATAAAATGTAAATTAATTCATAGAACTAGGTCCTGTTCCCAGCACATCTTGTTATGTATATTCAAACATTTCAGGCAAGGAATATTTGCTATGCAGAGATTTTCAGGTCCTATAAGTAGATTTGGGTCCCAGAAGAGAGGGGGGTGGGGTCCTTGAGTCTATGTTTGATTGATGTCCCCATGGTATTCACAACAGGACAAGTTTTGGAATAGTTCTCCATCAGCATTGCCACTATGCCTGGAGCTTCTTGGTCTTTAGCCCGTGAGACCCAGGATTATTAAACATTCTACACTGCTTAGCCAAGAATAAACAGGGTCCTTAAAATGCTCATGTCCCATTGAGAAGGGAACAGTGTGACAAGCAGAAGCAGCGATGGGATGATATACGTGCAAGATGAAAACAAGAAAAAAATGAAATGAGAGAAGCTATGTCTCCAATGGTGGAGAAAAGATGCGTCCACTAAAGTAATAAAGAATGCCAGCCTTGGGAGGTAGTAGGGGATACAGAACTCTCACTGAGTTCTTAAGACTGGGTAATTAACTACAGAAAGACGCTTGTTTCTGGCTTATGGTTCTTGAGACTAGCATGCCCAAGAGCACGCTAGTGGGGACCTTCTACTGCTTCAGTTCATCTTGAAAAGTAGAAGCACACATGAGTGAAAAGACATGTGTGTGTGGACCATAGAGATGGACATGGTCATGATGTAACAACCCAGCCTCACAGTTGCTAATCCAGTCCCATGGGACCCAGCCCCACCATCAAGCCCCTAATCCGTCCTAATGACACAATCAGCTCTTAAAGGTCCCACCTTCCACCACCACCACAATGACAATCAAATTTCAGCATGAATTCCTAAGTGGAGCAACCATATTTAAGCTTATATACCGTATGGCTGTACTGACTGAGAAAGGCCACTCAGCTGATTTTTTTAAGGAACAAAGGATAACTTATATCCATCCTTGATGACAGGTAGAGAGGGAGAGGGAAAGCATGGGTGGTAGTCACTGTATAATACTTGAAAGGGACTCTGTATGTTATGTATGCAGTTCATTAGCTATAGGTTAACTGCAGGGCATGAACCACGTACAGCTACTCCTGAGAGCCAGACTGAATTCTGGGTGGCCCAGTGATCATCCAGAGATGACAGAATTCTAGTTCAGGGCTGAGGGGAGAGTACTTCAACATAAGCAATTATTTTTTAAATTGTTCATTCCTGTCCTTTTCTCTAAGGGAATCTCCAAGAATACACTTTATACATACTCAAGGACAGTGACCTCCTAAAAGAAGAGAGAGATCCTCACACAGAAGGGTGTTTTCTGTTGCTCTCTGTGCACTTCTACACACTTGTGTTCAACACACGTGGCTTCTCTCCTTCTGTTTATCCTTGCATTTTACTCTACCCAAGGCTGTTCTCAGATATTTCAAACTAGGTCTTGAAAGCTTCTTTTGTCCAGCCTTCTGTCTAATTTTTATTTTTTTCTGGTATTTCCTTCTGCAGTGAACGACTCCTTTTATCCCTTGTCTTTGCCAACCTGTTTCCCTTTCTGCAACTTTCTCTCCAGCATTCGCCTCTCTGGTTTTCAGTTCCAAAGTCCCCCATTATTCCAGTTCTAAAGTCTCCCATTAGTGGCCAACAATGTTATGCTGGCAGCCTATAGCTCCTTGTCCCAGGCCAGTCGGGGTAGCTAATCACTCAAGCTAGCATGTAACCTGGGGAGATAATCTATTGGTTCTTACATAGAGGGAAGAGTGCCTGGGGCCAGTCTGCTTGCTGCATTACTATTGCTTTCTCATTAGCAATGGTTGGAGGAGAATAAAACTTCAGACAAAGCAAATGGGGTCATCACTGATGCTTAGCAAGATTCTAACTACCAGAGGAAGCAAAGAGGAGAGTGAATGAAATTTTAAAGTAAGTATTACGTAAGTATTAAAAATCAAAGTAATCATAGTACCATATCCTCTAAAGCTTGTGTGTGGCTTCACTTTGGGGGGGGTGGGCAATTGAATTTAGAAACTGCTTTAGAATGGAAGGGCTTGCACTGTGTAAAAATCATTGCGTGAAGGGCACGGTACCGCAAACCCTGAACTGCGACCGGCAGAGATGGGGGAAAAAAAACGACACAAATGCCAAGGAAGGTTTCTCAAACTTCTTTCTCAAACAGCTTTCTTGAACAGCATTTCCCCAACCGCTTTCTCGAACAGCATTCTCCTTCCTCCCCTCCCCCCACCCGGGGTACATCCTGTTTTTGTTTTTTTGTCAGTCCTCTGACCTAATCCCTCCCCCCTCTCCTGGATCCAATCAGAGTTCAGTCAGGGTGTGCAGTGATAGGCCAGTGACTCACTCATCAGGCGGACAGCACAGGATCGTCCAAGTGCGCAGTCTCAGGTTCTTGGTAAACAGGGATCATGGGGCTTGGCCACACCTGCTTCCCACATATCCCCCTTTTTGTTTAATTAAAATGGCTCCGGGATCACATCTGTCTTAGGTTGCCCTCAGCCATGTTACATCCCTACCCGTCATTGGTGTGGTGAACTCATTTTCACCAACCTGTCTTAGGTTGGTATGCACATGTGAGAGTCTTACCTGTCATGGATTAATGACCCATCATACTGAGCCAAACATGGGGCGAATTACCTGACTCTATAGCCACCATAGCTTGAATCAACAGTCATTGGTTAGCCTGTATCTGTTCCATGGTTTTAGTATGTTCGTAAATAAAAAAAAAAAGTCATAAGGGGTACAGGTGCTACTGGAAAACCCTACCTGGTGTGTGTGGCAAGAAGAACCTTGCCATTCTGCCTAGGCTGAGGGTGCCGTGGGGTAACAGCTTTTGCTACTTAGCCTTTAACTAGCTCTGTGGCTGCCATAGTCTTCCTTGCATCCTACCTCCTTATACACAGAAAGCGCTCAGGGACTGCTTTTAAAGGGACAGTGTGGCTGACATAGAACATAGTAGCTGTAAGAATGCAAAGCCGGAAGTTCAGTCAGAGTCGAGATCCCGAGTCTAAACTTTGCTTCCTGGCCTGCTGAAGACTCTATCCTCATGGCAATGGGGACCATGGGAGAACTGCTAGCAAAGCTAGGCAGGTAAGCTTTGGGTTTTAGAAAGTCCCCCCGGCTGCTGTGTGACAGAGGGCCTGGAGTGAGATTCCAGAGTTGGGAACATTAGGGAGATTCTCACATAGGGCTGTTGAATGCCCCCAAACAAGGGCAGAGGGCGGGTCTGGCTCTGCATTGCTTCTTGTCCTCAGATCCATGGGTTTCTCACATTCCACTCCTGTCTGGATAATAATACAGTTCCTGCATCATCAGAGTAGAGAGAAAGTGCCTGCAAAAATATATGGCATGCACAGGGGCTGCCAGGTGGAGCAAGGGTCAAGACTGCCCACCAAAGTCATAGCTTCCAAGGGGTTTGGAAGACAGGGGCCACGTAAGCTGAAGTCCGGGGAGTTGAATGTGGCTAGGTCGGTCACATGTGGAGCTTTGATCTTGTCTCAGAATGAGCAAAAATGGGCAAAAATGTGGCACACATCCAAAGATGTGGACACGGGGCTCCCAGAACAGAGCCTGAACTTGCAGTTGAGGAGGAGTCTCTTACCAGAACTTTCTACTTGGAAGTGAAGATCTCGACAGATGATGTTCTTCCACTGCCAGCTGTCCACACTGAGAACAAAAATCTCAGCCTCGCAAAGCTCTCTTCCCATTCCCTCCATGGTTATCACCAGCAGAGAGGTGGTGAGAACTCAGGGTATGTGGACCAGATCACAAATGTGTCTGCTGCAGGGCTGGGGAGGAGAGGAGAGAGAGCCATAAAAGAGCCCTTAAAGACCCTGATATAGTGGCCTCTTGTGAGGCTATGCCAGTGCCTGGCAAACACAGAAGTGGATGCTCACAGTCAGCTATTGGATGGAACACAGGGCCCACAATGGAGGAGCTAGAGAATACCCAAGGAGCTGAAGGGGGCTGCAACCCTGTAGGTGCAACAACAATATGAACTAACCAGTACGCCCTGAGCTCGAGTCTCTAGCTGCATATGTAGCAGAAGATGGCCTAGTCAGCCATCATTGGGAATAGAGACCCCTTAGTCTTGCAAACTTTATATGACCCAGCACAGGGGAAAGCCAGGGCCAAGTAGTGGGAGTGGGTGGGTAGGGGAGCAGGGGTGGGGGTGGGGTATAGGGAACTTTCGGGATAGCATTTGAAATGTAAATAAAGAAAATAATAATAATAATAATAATAATAATAATAATAATAATAACAACACCCCCCCAAAAAAAAACAGAAAAAAGAGCCCTTAAAGCTAAATTAAAAAAAAAATTGAGTTGTAAAGACAGGAAGTCATGTGTTTTAATAGCTAGAAGTAACTATTATAACAACTAAGAATCACCCTCCCAAAAGCTATAATGTTGGGCAGCAATCAACAAGGGAGTCTACTGTCCTTGGGAAATGGGATTTTGTCACAGCAGTTATTGTCATAAAGTTAGTAAGCATTGCCACGAGGCCTGTGAGCAAGAAGACTGACCAGAAAAGGGAGCTGAACCCCTAGACTCTGTGATTGTCTGATATAAGAAGCCCAAGACAATCTGAACCCAAGACACTGAGGATTCATTCGTTTGTTGGTCTGTTATCATTTGTTATGTGGCACACGGTAATGAGTAAAAGCTGGCCCTTGCTGGTCGGAGGATCCTCTCCTGTGCAGGATGCCCTGGAGGAAGCCACCAAGGCAGTCCCTTCAGTTAGGGTAAGTCCAGGAAGAACAGCCAGCTGGAGGCGGTTTCTAGGCAACACTAGCAGAAGCTAGATGATTAACTCCTTCACTCCTAGAGGTAGGTCTGGAAAGTCTGTCCAGCTCTCTCCCCACAGTGCTTGGTTTGGGGTTCCTCTGGCCTCAGGAAAGAAGCTCTAGGAGCTGGAAAGGCCTCGATGTTTGACAGTGAGAAGCCTAGAGCCTCGTTCTGCTTTCTCTCATCTTTACTAAGAGTCTCCTCTTAAGCGTCGATGTTCCAGAGTTTTATCTTTCACTTCTTTTTCCATTTGAGAGAATACTAAAGAGGGTCTCTATGTCAAGGGAGAGGAACAGAGTGACCAGCTTGTGTTTATTGAAGGTATCAAAGTGACATCATTTGGGAGAGTGACAGAAACCTGATCACCAACAACACTCATGAGACTTGTAGCTAGGATTGTGGGGCACTATAAATGACATTTTTAGTATAATCATATGCAGCCGATTAATATGGGGGCTGCAGTTTCTTATCGTAAATAGCTCCCAATAACAACACAGAAAAACCAAGATTTATACAGTACCTGGATACTCTATCTTAACCCCCTAAAATAAACTGGCTACTTCCCAGCCATGATCCCAATAATACTTGCAATTAGGCCTTCTGCTGTTCTGCCCTATTCTCTCTTCTTTCCAGCCACTGGGTGATGAGCATTTATTGACAAGGCAGAGAATAAATGGTAAGAGTTATTTATACAAACTTGAGATAAGAGACTCATAACATCAGCATTACAACACCATGTCTGCATTGAACCAAGATATGAGCAGAGAGAAATCAGCATTTGAATAACACGGGAATAACCTTTACACATCTCACAAAAACATCATGCCTTCAGGGCCAACAAGGCCAGCAAGGGCTTCACACACCCAATCCTGAAACAGTGAGCAAGCACTTGGGGAGAGAAATCTTCATGAAGAGTTCTGTGTGTCAGGAGCCAAGGTCTTTAGAGAAGGATGTAATAGAAGTGAAGCTGATGTCATCCAAACAGGTTTGCCTCCTGAGACAGAAAGTAGAGTCTAAGAGGCTGGGAATGAAAGGTGTTCCACAGGTATGAATGCGATAGACCCACAGGTGAACTCTATCCTAGAAATCTCAAACACCCTGTGATTGCTTGAGTGTAGAACTGAGTTGTAAGGATGTCATTAGAGAAGCTCCGACTGTCTTTGCCCGTAAGGGTTCTAGGTGACTCTGACAGATCCTCACTGTGGAGACCACCACTCTGATCCAGCATTGCTTCCCATAATATTAGTACTTATCTATCGGCTGCATCTAAGTCAATATCTCAGTTGTGGGATTGTAGTAGAGCATTGCAAGGTGCTATCTGCGGGTGCGACAGGGTGGAAGGCAAAAAAGATTTCAGTTCTTAAGGGCATTCCAAAGGAACAAAAATTACATAATTTATTCACACTTATTCTATTTGAAAGAGTCAAGAATATGCTGCCCCCAAATATGTAATTTTGAACTATGGAAACTTGCAGGGACACAGGCTGTCCAGGAGAGGGCCCTGAGACCTTCCAAAGCTGGCAGAGGACCCACAGTTCCATCAGCCTTCTATGTGCACAGGTTCTTTACCTCTTTCACTGATGTCCTGGGAGAACCGTGTGATCGTTCTGCACAATGATGGGCCGTTCTGCTGGCAAGTATAACCTCGTGTGCTATTGCTCTCGTAGAGACATTCGAGCTAATGGAATCAGCCAACTTAATTGCCATTGGAATCGAGTCATAATTAAAAAGCTAAATCTGCATTAGCAGGCTCTTTCAAGGAACAACAGCTGCTCCAAGATCCCAGAGGAGAAGGGAAATCAAAACACTTAATGGCAACTTCTAGACAGAAAGCGCCCCGAAGTCTGACCCGACTG
This sequence comes from Mus pahari, assembly GCF_900095145.1. Taxonomy (NCBI): domain Eukaryota; kingdom Metazoa; phylum Chordata; class Mammalia; order Rodentia; family Muridae; genus Mus; species Mus pahari. Next base: position 43,853,304 of record NC_034600.1, on the reverse strand, counting down.
AAATGAGTGTAGAAGAGTTCGGGGCTATATGAAGTTCCATGTGCTTGTATTATCTCACATTCAGAAAGAGAAAGAAAAACTCCAGGCTTCACATTTCGTACCAGCGATAAAGAAATTGCCTCTAAGTTGGAGGTAGAACGTAGTTCTTCTGAAACAACCGTCACTGGCAGATTATCCAGTCATCGCTTTCAAGATGGATCTTAAGTAGGGTTTTGTGGGATGGATAGATAGAATGTGTTCCATGCAGGGTGAATCTAGATGCTTTTTCTATCTGTAACTGCTGTAATCAGGACCCATGTTTCATTTGCCATCTTCTCGAGAAAATGTCAGCAAGCAGACTGAACAGCACTTCCCCCGGAAGTGCAAGATGGTAATGATTAAGCTAAGCTCATGACGATCTTAGCAAGCAGGTTCAGATAGAAAACAACAACCGAAAGGAAACTTAACTAAAATTGGTGGTGGCATGCCGCGCATGACCCATCAGCTTCGAGGGAGTGATACTTTAGCATGTGGGATAAATCGAACCCGTGTCACTGTCAAAGACAGACATGTCTTAGGGGAGTGGGGTGGGTGTGTGTGTGTGTGGATGGGACATCGTTTTAGCATGACTTCATGCCAGAAATCATACTATCAAGATCCCTAGATGCTCTGTGTAAAAAAGCCTGTTTCCTCAGCCTATCCACTTATGCCTTAATCATGAAAGAAAGGTTGGTAGTTACACTCAAGTTAGAAACACAGCTTTTAGCAGGGCATGGTGGTGCACACCTTTTATCCCAGCACTTGGGAGGCAGAGGCAGGTGGATTTCTGAGTTTGAGGCCAGCCTGGTCTACAAAGTGAGTTCCAGGACAGCCAGGGATATGCAGAGAAACCCTGTCTCAAAAAACCAAAAAGAAAAAAAAAAAAAGAAAGAAAGAAAGAAAGAAACACAGCTTTTTAAAAAAATTATCTTTAATTTTTAATCTTTTTTTTTTTTTAACAGTATAGTCGTTAATCCCATCCTGGTCTCCCCTTCAACAGTTCCTCATCCCATTCCTCCTCTTCCCCTCCCCCTACCACATCCCCCCACCTCCCTGCTACCCCTCCCCACCTCACCCCTGCCAGGCCTCCCCTCTCCCTCATGTCTCTCCAGGATTAGGTGCATCTTCTCTCACTGAGCCCAGACCTGGCAGTCCTCTGCTGTATATGTGTAGGGGGTCTCGGATCAGCTGGTGTGTATGCGGCCTATTTGGTGGCTCAGCATCTGAGAGATCTCGGGAGTCCAGGTTAGTCGAGACTGCTGGTCTTCCTATGGGGTCATCCTCCTCCACAACTTCTTCCAGCCTTTCCCTAATTCAACCACAGGGGTCCCTGACTTCAGTCCATTGGTTGGGTGTAACTATCTGCATCTGACTCTTTCAGCTGCTGGTAAGGCCTCTCAGAGGGCAGCCATGCTAGGCTCCTGTCTGTAAGCACATCATAGCATCAGTAATAGTATCAGGCCTTGGAGCCTTCCCTTGAGATGGTCCCAAATTGGGCCTGTCACTGGACCTCCTTTCTCTCAGCCTCTTCTCCATTTTTGTCTCTGCAGTTCTTTCAGACAAGAACAATTCTGGGTCAGAGGTTTTGACTGTGGGATGGCAACCCCGTCCCTCCACTTGATGCCCTGTCTGGAGGTGGACTCTGCAAGGTCTCTCTCCCCACTTTTGGGCATCTAAGGTCCCTCCCCTTGAGTCCTGAGTCTCACCTCCCAGGTCTCTGGTACATTCTGGAGGGTCCCCCCACCTCCTATCTCCTGAGGTTGCCCGAGAAACACAGCTTTTATTAAATAAGCTGCTGTCATACTGGCCCTTAAATGGTCCCACTAATTACATTCAAGTGAAACAGTGGGGACAAATTGGGTTACTAGACAATCCCTGACAGCCATCTTTCTAGAATCTACTTAGCTAGAAATGACATTTAGTGTTGATGATGTTGACTGACCATCATCAAAGTGAACCTTCAGATGTCCTGTGAAGCAACAAAACTCCCACGAGGATTTCCTGAGCCAGGAAATTAGGGAAGTGACACCATTAAGACTGGCCCTCTTCTTTTCCACATCCTGACCTAGCTCTGCAGCTGTGACAAGCAGAGGAAGGGACCTTACACTGAGCTACACCTGCAAACCGAGAGTCATTCAGACTAAGAATTGGGTTCATAGTAAGCCTCAGATTCAGTGACAGTCACCTCAAATACACAACATCCAGGAGATTAATCAGAAATCTTCGCCTTGGGATGCTTTCCGTATGATGAGCTTGAGGAAGCAGCAGACCCACCGGAACCAGCAAACGCCTGGCTTGGTTAAAAGATAAAAGAATATACAGCGCCCTCTAGTGGACAACAGACAAAACAATTTCCCGCCCGGTGTTCAGAGTGAAATTAATCACAGAAATGCAACATAAAGTTATGAAACCAAATATTAGTGTCTGAATAGGATTTTAATACCTTTGCATTATCCCATAAATTAGTGAAGTACAGGAAAGATTTCTTATCCTTTCGTTAGATAAACATTTACATAAATGGTGAATAAGAGTCACAAACACTTTTTCTGCCAAACGAATGTGAGACATTGTGATTCATTTTCTGAAAATGATTGGTTTTTTTTTTTACACACACACACACACACACACACACAAGTCATTTCAGCTGGGACCGATAGTGTTTCCCAACTACCGTCAGCACTGAGACAGGGGGATGCTAAGTTCAAAACCAGCCTGGGCAACTTAGAGTCTCCCAAGATAAAAAGTGAAAACCGGGCTGGAGATATTGCTGAGGAGTGCAGCTCTTGCCTGGCATATGTGAGACTCTAAGACCAAGCTCCACTGCTTAAGAGAGATGTCCGTATACTGTAAGGAGTGTGCGGGGGTGGGGGTGGGGGAAGGAGACTTCTTTCCATTCACATGTTGTCTACCCTACTGCTCACTCAAAGGATTGCCTCTGAGAGTTGGTATGCTTGCATAACAGTGTATTCCTATAACCCTGGCACATGAGAGACCGAGGCAGGGGGATTGGGTATTCAAGACCTGCCTGGTTTACTCTGCAAGCCCGTGTCACCTCTGTCCAAAAGGAGCTTGTCACGGGACCATCGCTAAAGAAGCTGTCTCTACTCCCCTGTTACTTGTAACGCTTCCCTTAACTGGACAGTACCGACACTGGTTGCATCCAGCTTCTGACTCTCACAATTTCCTTTTCCCCAGTCCGGCTGCCCTTAAAATTCAGTCGGGGCAGTGTCCAAAGGGAGAGACACTCTGAGCCCAGACTGGGCTTCAGTCCCAGCTTGTGCATTTCTTAACAGTGGGGACTGTGTTCTCCGGTATAAAACAGCAGTGTTAAGAGTGTTAATACCAGGGCTGGTGAGATGGCTCAGCGGGTAAGAGCACCGACTGTTCTTCCAAAGGTCCTGAGTTCAAATCCCAACAACCATATGGTGGCTCACAACCATCCGTAACAAGATTTGATGCCCTCTTCTGGAGTGTCTGAAGACAGTTACAGTGTACTTACATATAATAAATAAATCTTTAAAAAATAAAAATAAAAAAATAAAAAAAGAGTGTTAATACCAGCTGCTTCCTGGGGGGGGCATTTAACATAGGGTGACTAGAACAGGGGCTTATACAGGCCTCTGTGTACTAGAGAGTCAAGACGTTACTGTCCATATAGGGAAGGGTCCATTTCTACACGGACCCTTCCTTATGTGTTGGGTTTCAGGAAGCGAATTTTTCTTTGCAGTCCTCTGGCTTCCCCTCTCCCTGTTCTCATTCTTCCTAGCAGGGTGATGATCTCATAGTGAACAGACTTCGAGTGCATCTCATGAGGCGAAAGGTGGAACAAATCCTTTTCCAGTGGTGCTGGGCTGCATTTATTCCCTCACTCTGTAGTAGGCCGACCCGTGTACTGTGTCAGTAATAAGGAGAGTGGCTTGGGTTCCACCCATTACTGAGGCACTCTGGTTCTCTACCTGGCCAGAACTCAGACTGAGAAGTGGAGAGTCGGCTACAGAGGGGACCTTTGGAGACTCCGATCGAACATGCTAACCTACAGTAGCTGCTTCCATGGTGTGGACCTTGTACCATGTAAACTTGTATAGCGTGGATCTGCCGCACCAATGTTTTTTAGAAAGAAGACTTTGGTGTTGGCCAGAGTGACAGAAAAGAGCTTCAGAGAAGTCAAGCTTCAGCTGGTTTGGAAGTGTCCAATAGAATTTGGTTAGGTAAAAGGAGGGGAAAAATCGTTTTGGAAACAGATTGTTTCCTAATATCATAACAATTTATATTAATATATAATTGTAATAAAATATAAAACATTGGTCGAAATGAGTAATTCCTAATCTTATTGGATGGGGTATGATGTCATGACTAAGCTATGGTAGTGAAACTGATGAACGTTTTTTCAACATCTGTTTTTTTTCTAGTTGTGCAGCCTAATGGCCAAGAATGCTATAAGCACGTGTGTGTGTGTGTGTGTGTGTGTGTGTGTGTGTGTGTGTGCGCGCGCGTGCGCGCTCACTCTTTAAAACAACCTGTATCCTCCATTCTGCAACTGATGTGGTGGAAACACAGAAAGCAGCCGTTTGCCCAATGTTACCTGATGTCTGGTAATGACAATATGCACAATCACCTTGCAGACAAGTCTCTGGGCATGGTCTCAAGGGAGTATTTTGATTGGCTTAAACTGAGGTGGGACGATGTACTCTAACTATGGCCAGCACTATTCCATGGCCTGGGGTCTCAGACTGAACAAAAAAGGAGACAGCAATCGGACGACCAGTGCGTACCTCTTCCTGCTTCCTGACTATGGATGCTGTGTGCCCAGCTGCCTCACCGTCCTGTTACCATGTGTTCTCTGCTGTGGTGAACTGTGTCCCCTCACACCATAGGCCAGAATAAAAAACGTTTATCCCTAAAGTGGCGTTCGCCATATTTCCGATCACAGCAATAAGAAACTTAATTAGCATAGTGAGAGAGCCAGTGAGACAGAGAGCTAGCTGGGCTTGAATCCAGGCAATCAGACCCCCAGAGTCTATTCCAGTCACACCATCCTGTTTTGCAATTTCTCTGTCCACAGAGGGGGAGGGGCAGGTGGGATCTCTTGTGGAATGAGTCAATGAACAGACAACTGACCACAATGAAGGCTTACACTGGTTTAGGCTACCAAAGGAAGGTGGGGGACAGTGACAGCTGGAAAAGCTAGACAGTACGATGGCACAGGCATGTAATCCCAACGGGAGAGTGTTTGGTTTCAAACCCTGGGACAAGGAACTGAGGTGCATATTTTATACATCAAAGCAGGCCTCCAGGGTCTCCCTACCCTCAAAGTTACCTTCCTCCAAAGGCTCTTGCTTTATAATCCAGACATTTTGGGCTCTCTCCCTCTCCTTCTCCCTCTCCCATCTCCCAACCCCACTCTCTCTTTCTGTCTCAGTGTCTGTCTGTCTGTCTGTCTGTCTGTCTCTCTCCCATCCCATCATCTCTCCCTCACACTTCTCTCTCTGTGCCCAAGCCCTTTCTCCCCTCATACCCCACCCCAAGATGACTTCCCTGGCCTCAGCCCTTGGGGCCAGTGAACTCACCTGAGAGCAGCTTCCTGATAAATTTGCATTTAATATAACCTAATCTGGTTTGAATTGGCTCATTTCACCATCGAAGAAATAGCCTATCAGAGAGAGAGGTAAAGGCCTCCGGAATGCTGGAATTAAAGGCATGTGCCACCACTGCCCAACTGCACAGCTAGGAAGTTTAACAAGAAGCTTTAGACAACTGGAGAGAAGAAACCAAACGTGGCTTCTGTCCTGACCACGCTGCTGTGTGCCGTGAAACAGGAAGTGGCTGCTGAATGTCCTCCTCACGCTCTCCACCTTCCGGGGGGCCGAGGACCCCCCTGGAAATCCGCTGGGGTGGTGAAGCCAATGGAAGGAGGCAGGGTGAGGTGCAAAGACCACATGTTATAAAACAGGAACGCTTCCTTTTAAACATTGAGTGTGCGTAGTTGGTGCCCCCTTCATGGTTCCAGTCCTCCCTATCGATTGTTCGATAAGCCCTCTGTGTGCAGTTCACTTGCCTCTGAATGATTGTGCCTTCAAGGGAGGGCTCCTCCCATGCCTGTCCCGGGTTTCTGTGTGCCTTCATCCTGCCTCAGCCTGGAACATTCTATTAATACTTCTAGCAAGACCCGTTGCTCTTTTTGTTTTTAAATCCTAATCTTCCACCCTCAGATTACCTTGAAAAGAATCAGCAACGCTTGGGTGTGTCGCTTTGTACACTGAATGGCCGTCTGGTCACCCTGAAGGCGATGTGGTACACACAATAAAGCGACCCCACTGATCCATGTCCTTGTATAATCTTGTCCCCTGGGTACTGGTAGAAACTTCTAAACTGTAAAACAGTGGCAAACATGATCAGATGTCACCCTGATGATCATGTTTTGTTATTATGTCATCCAGACTGTCTTCACTGGATGGAAAGGGTCCCTTGCTAGCTTTGCAGATACTGTGTTATGGGAGGGCCACAGAGCAAGGAACTTCAAGAAGATAAGGGCCCCAAACCCGCAGGAAAGCAGGGACCTTGGTGCCCTAACCTTAAGGGATAAATTCTGACAACACGGAAGGAGTTCAGAAGCAGGGGCTGGCACACCACTCAGCTGACCCCTTGTAACCCTCAGACTCTGAGGTCAGGATATAGCTGAGCCAAGTTCAGAGGCCTCCCACTGTAGGAAACTCTGAGCTCATGGCAGGGCGAGCTTTTGAAAGGGCTAACTCTGCAGGCACGCAGCAGATAGCCAAGAAAGGCAGCAGGCAAGAGATGCTCTGGAGAGGCTTGGTGATAAGAAGAAATCAGAAAAGACAAGAGACTTTTCAGAGCCCCCTTTAAAGACAGGAGCACTTCACAGAATGCCCCACCCAGCCTGTGCTGTATCAGTCATGTAGAGTTCACCTTGTAGACACACTGTGATTATGGCTTTGAGGAGTTATTTGCGCCAGTCAGGTTTTAGCCAGGAAAGCAGAAATCATTATGCCACTTGAATGATGTAATAATGCACATGTTTTCTTAAGCAGGCGATGAGAGCAGGCAGCAAGCCTGACATGAGCAGGGCAACCTAGAGCCTAGCAGCATCTCCAGGGGGATCTAAGCAACCTTCGGGCTCCTCCCTACGTTCCATATTTTATATGGTGCTTGTGTACATGCACAGGTTAAGCATTTTGTTTGGTTTGAGACTGGGTCTGGCTGTGTCGCTCAGGTTGGCTTCACACTGTCTCTTGCTTTAGCCTCCCAGTAGCTGGGATGACAGGTGTATCCCACCGTGGTCTGCTTCTGTGAGTGAACTCATATGCCTTGTCTGTCCATTTGCTTATTATTAGTTGTTTCAGCAGATTCGATTACTAGAAGTCTGAGCGTCCCTACAGAAGCTGGGAAATAAAGCCATGGATACGAGTCAACAAAATGACTGACACATAGACCTTCAAGGGATCCAGATCCTGGCACTGTTGTGGGAACACTGGAAAGCCACAGTATCTTAGGGCTAGCCAGAGAGGTCAGGCTTGAGGAAGTTCTGTTTCAGCATGTTACCATAGTTGTTCTATTTCATTAACATGAACAATTAGACAGTTCCGAAAAGTAGCTGGCTCAGGAGAATAGAAACGTCTACTAATGGGAAAATAATGCTTTGCTAAACTCTGGTGCGTTTCCATCTGTAAGCAAGGTCTCGGTGAAGTCACTAGATTCTTCATCCACCGTGCTTTATCCTGCGATAGCAGATCTCTCTCCGCACTGCTCATCCTTCGTTTCAATAAATGGTAGTATTAACTTTGATGTTGAAGCAACCGTCTCAGAACTATTCTAGACACTTCCTCATTTCTGTGGGTCATCTTCCATGAACACAGGAAGTACGCATATATATAAATCTTCTGTTTATTTTCTCTTGTTACTCATTCAGTATAAAGCTCCTTTAAAGTAGGCATTAGTGAGGATCAAGAGAAAATTATCTTCATTCCCCTACACTGTATGCTGACGTGGAACTATTAAGACATATCATAAATGTAAAATGTGAACTCCAGGACCTGCGTGATATTTAGGATAAAGGAGAGGATGATGGTTAATTTTGTCAATTTGATTGGATGTAGAAGAACTGAAAGACAAATATCTGGTCTGGGCATGTGTATGAAGGAGTTTCTAGACTGGATTAATTGAGGTGGGAAGATATATCCTAGATGCGCACAGTGCCATGCTATAGAGTAGGGTCATAGACTGAGTGATATGAAGAAAGTGAGCTGAGTACCTGAGTTCATCTCTCTCTGCTTCGTCACTGTGGACGCCAAGTGACGAGCTGACTCATGTTCCTGCCTCCCGGTCCTTCTGCTACGATGGGCTGCAGGCTGTGAGGTGAAATCCACCTTTTCCTGGGTTACATTTGTAAGTAGCAAGCAGAACTGGGAAAAGACTCTCCACTGTTTATTTTAGGTGTTAAGCCTCAAATTCTGAGGGATGTCATGCCTACTCGAGTGAGTAAGCAATGCCTTAGCTACCTCTGCTCTTCCTCCTCCAAAGAGGGAGAAGAGGAGCCACAAACATAACTTGGCATCTGGTAGACCTGTGCTTAACCCCAGGCCTCCACTGATCAGCTCTTGGCCTTAGAGAAATATTCTCTGTAAAACTAACAGTTGGTGTGTTATGTACTCATTATATATATATACATATATATATATATATATATATATATATATATATATATATATATACATATATATATAATTGATATATATGATATATTTGTCTAAAGTTGGTTTCTGTTGCTAAGATAAACTCATGACTAGAATCATCTAGGAGAGGGAAGGGTTTAGTTGACTGATGCATACCAATCCTAGTCTATTGTTGCAGACTCTCAAGCAGGAGCAGAGGTGCTCACGTGGCTTGTTCTTCATTTCTGCTTAGCTATTTTCCTTATACGACAGACACAGGACCACATGCCTAGCGGCAGCACCACCCACAATGTGCCAAGACCTGCTCCATCAATTAGCAATCAAGAAAATGTCTCCACCGACATGTCCCTAGGCTAATCTGATGGCGGCAGTGCTTCGGTTGCCACAGCCTCATCCCAGAGCAGGTTGACAAATTAACTACTGCATATGTGTTTGCCTGTGTTATTAACACACATGATAGTGTGTATTATATGTGCACATGACTAAAATACATTTGAAATGATCAAATACTCTTTTAATGTCTATTTCCCTCTGCCCACTCCAGTGCCTGCTTTCCCTGCTCTTATCCTGGTACAGTAGTATGGAGCAGTGAATTGTGCCAGGAAACTTTGTAAGGATAAGCCCGTTGGAAGCCCCAGATCCTCTGAAGAGGATGGTAGGAGCTTCAGGTGCTTCTGACCAAATCCCTGTCACATGACCACAGCACCCTATAGAGAGGATCGTGACCATCAGTCACATAAGGGCAGCTGCTCCAAGCCCCTCCACATGCGGATGAGGCATCCCTAATATCTTAGATGAAGCCAATAGAACGCATCAGCTGTCAGACTCCAACCCACCCCAAAATGTATATCAGATCCTATCCAGAAGGGATGAAGGTGTGAGAACTACTCCATCACTGGTCACCTGAGAGTGTTTTGTCATAGAAGAACTGTAATACTCTGTGGGGAGGAGAGTGCTCACCAGAAGCCACCGGGAGCTACCTGGGGCCACCCCGGTTGGGTTGGTTGCTTCTTGCCCCAGATCCTGACCTTGGTACCTGGCTGCTGCATCTGGCTTGCTTATGGAGCCCCAGTCAGCCCAGCTTCTTGCTGCTTCAAGCCAACTTCAGAGCAGCAGAGGCAGCCAGAGAAGCTGCGGGGTGGTTGTACTTCCCCCTCCCTGTTCATTCCCAAAGGGCCCCTGCAGATCCTCACAGACAGAGTCCAGTACATAGACGGACACCGTGGACCGCTATGATCAGTACATATATTGACTCTAGTACTGATACAGTGTATGCACTTAAGAAGTAGCTGCTAAATTGTTGAAGTAATAGATCCAGTTCTTCAGAGCATCTGAAAAGTGTGGGGGTGGAGTGTGTCAGGATAAACAAACCCCAAATAAGAACATTCTGAAAACTCTCAGTCAAGTGTTAGGAACTCCAACGGCTGGGGAATTATACGTCCTCCCTCCTGAGCCCACCCCATGACGACCAGAAACGTATCTGACTACATTCTGGAGGGAAGATATTTTCCTCTTCTGGACTAGGTTCTCCTTAGACATGGTTGAAGGTTAACTGAAGACTTTGTGGTCAGGTGCACCTTCTCAGTGTCTTTCCCGGGAATCGTGACGTCCAAGACTTTACACACGCAGAGCCTCAGAGATCCAAACTCTACAGATATTTGCTGCTCACACTTGGAGTATATTTTGTGGGCCCTCAGATTTTGACAACAAGGACAAAGAGACAATGCAAATGAGATTTTTTTTTCTTTTTAATTTGCTTAATGACTTAGCCTTGGGACTGTTCTCTGGAGACCATGCTCTTATTTTACAGAGAAACATGTATATGTCAAAATAACAATTAAAAAGTCCCTTTACATATTTGTCTGACATTTCAAAAGAATTTCTTACCAAAGAATACAGTTACAATATTTGTGAAATAGAAAATTGGCTGTCTATTTAAGATCTTTTGTTTGCATGAATTTTATTTTATTTTTTAAGTCTGATATTCAGTGGTGTGTGTGACCCTGAATTATTCATGGAGTATATTTTTTGAGTTAGTTCGTAAAGGTGTATGAAATTTGTTGATCTGTATGCTATCCGTGCTAAGGAATGGTCACCTGACCCATTCCTGTTCCTCTGACTTCTATAAACACGCTTTCTTACTTTGGCCAGTATACGTAAAACAAGACGGAAAAATGTCCCCTCCCAAGCAGCCTGGCTTTTCCTGAAGTGACAGAGAGCATGTGAGTTTGTGTCACAGACAACAGGGCTTTTCTCCGGGGGGACAGTGTGGGCCATGACTATTCAGGACAGTGCCTGAGTCACCTTCACAGGAAGCGAGAATCCTCCTTTCAGACTTCAGCCCCTGTATGGCTCAAATTCCTGGAAACTCTTTAAACATTGCCAGAACTACAGCACATGCCACAGAACCTCACACTAGGCAGATCTCAGATCTTTCCTCCGGAGACCTGCAAACCGGGAACCGCTCACTCAAGGTGGGAGGTAAACGTTCATGGTGATTGTCTCATGGGTTGTTTTCAAAAAACCAGGACTTTTTTTTTTTTTTTTTTTTTTTTACAAACCAATCTTGCTTCTCAGAAAAGCCAAACCACGCAGCAACATAAATTACCAAGTTCTTGCATGCCATTTGGGGGCAGAGGCTTAGTCTCAGAGGCGGGGTGAATTTTCAGTCCACAAAGGCCTTCTTACCACTTCCCTCCCCTCTGCAGAGCACACAGGAGCATCTGAATCAATGGCTTCTTTAAAATGCTTCCAGATCATCATTCTCCAGTCTTAGAGGCGCCGCCATTCTGCAAAACTCGGGCCGTGGCGGAGCTCGCAATACACACTGTGAAAGCTAACCTTCAGTCCACACTCGCGAGGTTTTGGTTACTGTAGGCCTTTATGTCTTTGAAGTTTTCCTGTGTCATTCTTGACCTTCAGGCAAAAGACGATGCACGAGGCTCGGTTGACCAAGAGGCCTCCATAGAGGTCATAGCAAAAGGAAGTGACACGGCCCTCCTCAGAGATCCATCATCCTTAGCGGCTGGGGAGGGGGGTGGTTGAAGGAGGCGCTTCACCGCTTTTCCGGGGACAGGCTGGTCCTCCTATAGCCTCTTCTTCCACCCCTCCCCTTCCGGTTCTGTCTTTTCCTTTTCCTGCCTTCCCCCACCCCCTTGGATGTATGGCCTCCTACATTTGAACTTGACAAATGACATCTTTTCTTTTCTGAACTAAAGAATAAAAGCAGAAGAGTCTTTGTACTCCCGTAGCCAGGAACAAATTTCTCTGCAAACATCTCCTTTTATTCTTTTTTTCTAAATTTGGATATTGCCTACATTTATCATATGCCTGTGTTACCCAGGCCCCGTGGTGTAGGCCTATAACCCAGCACAGGGGGAAAGGGAATTCAAGGCTAGCTTGAGCAATATAGTAAAATCCTGTAATGGGGTAGTCAGGATGGGGACTGGACAGATAAGACTCAGCTTGATTAGGGAGGTGGGCTTTCAGCCCCCATCCCTAGACTCTGAGAGGACCTTGGGCCTCTTGAAAAGAAAATTCATGTCCCCTCTAGGAGGGGGGTGTGGATGTTATGATTTATAGCTGGTCAGAAGTACCAGGCTCTGATATAGCTAAGCATGCACACAGAGCCCTGGCTTTGATCCGGATGACCACAGCAGACAAATATACTAACAAAATATAGGGCACAGCATGAGGTTTGTGGGGGTCAGTCCTGAGACAGAGCCTTCGAGGTGAGGGATCTAATGATCCCTCCAGGTTGATAGTGACCACACAAAATTAAATTAAGAGGTGCACCCACCTGGTGTCTGCTGGTGCACAATTAATTACTTCCTTAGTCGTTGGAGGGAATTGCCATGTCTCGCTTGAGGCTACAGTTGTCTTTGGTTTTAGGTGAGTGTAGGGTGAACCCCTTTAGGTGAGTGTAGGGTGAACCCCTAGGAAAGTCCCTTGGTTCTCCCAGGGTGTGGAAAACGAAAGGAGCAGTTTCAGGATGTTTCTGCCCTGGGTGTGCGTGCTCACTCATTGACAATTTCCCACCCTCCTGACTTCAGTTGCCAGGTATGAACTGGTGACTTCGAACTGACTTCAGTTGCCCGCTATGAACTGGTGACTTCGAACTCAAGGTCTACACATCTCATGACTTCCTTTTTAGGCAACTGCCTGGTGGATATTTTTTCCCCTGGAGTCCCAAACTCAGTCCACTTCTCTTAGCCCAGTGTTTCTAAGTCTATCAGTCCAGAGACCATTCCTGTCACAGTTGCTTCTAGCATAACAAGACACATAGTAGACACTCAAATCCTGCTGCAATAAATGAAAAAAGGCAGAACAGGCCTTGAGTTTGTCACTTCTGCCAGCCTTCAGGGATTAAAAGTCATTCGAATCTCTTTTTTCCCCTCCCTCTGTAGACTACAGTTATCAAATTAGACCCCTGTTGCTTCAGAAAACTTTTCCCTGGTTACTCCTTCTCCTTTTGATCAAGTCTCAGAATTTCCTGCAGCCACGGCCTATGGTTGTTATACCAGCTTCGCTTAAAAGCAGCCCAAGGGATGAAGCAGACATTGTAGTCTTATCTTGGCGAGTCCTTGTCCGGTAGAAAGCAGAACCAATATCCTAGAAGAACTATCTGGTAGATGTTTGGGCATAAGTGTGACGTTCAGAAGAGGACTCTGGCAGAGACAGATGTGAGGGGCCCGCGGTTATGCTGTGGGATGACTGTTCTTTATGGTGATGCTGTGGGATAACTGTTCTTTACCCACGGTGATGCTGTGGGATGAGTGTTCTATGTCCATGGTGATGCTGCAGGTTAACTGTTCTTTACCCATAGTGATGCTGTGGGATGACTATTCATTACCCAATAATCTTGGAAGTAAGACACTGAGGACAAGTGCGGACCGTGATTCTCTAGAAAGAACATACCCCAGATGCAGAGACAAGCTAATAACCTCTATGGACCTATTGTGGTTCAGTGTGGCTAGATCTAATGCTCCCTTAACTTAGGAAGTTGGAATTGTCCTTTGAAATGAAAAATCTCCCCCACATATGTTTATCAACATATGCTTGGGTTACTGCTGATAAAAATGATCCTAAGTCGGAACTGTATTTAGTATGCGTACCCCATGCAACACCGCAACACCATAGCCTAGCAGCTCGGCCCACCTTAGAGTGCAGGCTGGGGGGGTTTCCCGCTTGTGAACACACAGTTGACAGAATACCATGACTCCTGCTGTTGCTTGGCATCACAGGCAAATCAGGAAAGATCAATGTCTAAAACACAGAGGGTGGTTTCTACCGGATTCATGTTTTGCTGCACAACAGACAGCATAACGCAGGATGACAGACAGGGTGGTGCATGCCTGGAACTATGGAATATACCTAGAACCTCAGAATACGCCTTTAACTTCAGAACATGCCTGTAACCTCGGCACGTAGGAAGTAAAGGTGGGAGGGTCAGGAATTAGAGGCTGTTCTCGGCTACGAGAACCCTTTCTTAAACAAACAAATAAACATAAAGAGGAAATAGTTCAACAACATCAACACAGAAACACAGACACTATCTCTGGACCAGACGATATATTTGGATCAAATATGTTGATCAAACCAAATACTCAAACAGATTCAGGTCTTGATTTAACAATTTGTGACTTCCCCTTGGGGGGAAATCATGGGCAATTTCTTCCTAGGCTATAGAAATGTGAATGTGTTAACACTGGGAAGAAAACTGGAAGCCACAATTCAGCTAAAGGGAAAATAGGGAAATATGTCCAAAAGCACGCAGCCTTCGGCTAGCCCCAGAGCGGAACACAAGGCTGAGGAGACAGAACCATTTGCACAGAGAGCAGGTGCACAGTGAATATTGTATTTGGGTCCTTGATTGGATTTTGGAGCAGAGCTGAGCTGTGTATAAGGAGGGACCAGGTGTGAGAATGGATTTCTCCAACAGTGGTGGATACATCTTCAGAGAGTTTCATGTTCTCGACTGTAAATACTGTAACTGCTACCAAGGAAATGAACATCATAGCAGCCAACTATAACGGAAAACCCATCCAGGTGAACACTCTAGCTTTGCCTTAGGAATAACTTGTTAACCTGAGAAGCTAATTTTAATAAAAAGCTGGACTGTCCCACTACTAGTAATAGTAGTAATACAAAGTTATTTCATTAAATCCTAATGTGATTTAAGGAAGAACATTTTAAAAGTTTTTTTTTTTTTATGTTTTATTTTATGTGTATAGGTATTTTGACTAGAGGTATGTCTGGGCATCACTTGTGTGCCTGGTGTTTAGAAAAGCCAGAGCATATCAGACCCCACAGAACTGAAGTTACAGACAGTTGTGGGCTGCCACGGGAATGTTGGGAATCAACTTAGGTACTCTAGAAGAGTAGCCAGTACTATGAACCCCGAGGCGTCTCTCCAGCCCCTGAGGTTGATTCTTATTTTTGTTGTTGTTGTTGTTTGAGACAGGGTCTCTTTATGTAGCCCTAGTTGTCCTGGAACTCGCTATGTAGACCAGGCCTGCCTGGAATTCACAGAGACCTGGTTGGTTCTGCCTCCGGAGTGCTAGGGTTAAAGGCAGGTATTCGGTCACACCTGACTCTGGTGTGGATTATTATTATTATTATTGTTGTTTCTATTTTTGAGGACTAGGGGGTTGAAAAACTTTGTCCATTTATCCATTTGATGAGTATTTAATCTAGAACGCAGGGCGTTGTGGCAAAGAAAGGTGGTTTTTAAAAAAAATCTGTCCCGGTAAAGTTCAAATTCCAGGTGTCACCAAGTAGACCCAGGGACAGTCAGTGAGTGGCCTTCCTTTTGTCTTATAGTAGACGTCTGACCCAGTTTCCAGTAGGTGTCCAGAGGTTTTTAATAATACCAGTAATTTTGAGGAACCAGCAGAGTACAGACCCATGACTCAGGGAATGGAACTTCTCAAGACAGCTGAGTAGCTTCGAGGCCACTCACCAGCCACATGCCTTAGCCAAACACCCCGTCTGTGGTCAACAACAGTGTCAGCTCTGTGCTTGGAGGAGCCGCTGTGAAAACAGCAGGGGCTAACACAATGCAGGTGAAAGTGCTTATAAAATCACTTGGGTAGTGCTTGACATATTATATGCATGATTTCAGGTAATTATATAAACACAGTGTTATTTAAAAAATAATGACCCTTTCGGATAATTCTGTGACATTTCCAGCGAACGCTGCAGTCCTGTTCTGGATGGATGAGTCAGCGTTTAGTTTGTTGACTTGACAAGATCCCGTTGCCCTTTGAAACATTTAGTTTCAGGCAGAAGCAGCAGGGGCCCAAACCAGTAGACCCAGACACAGTGAGAGTCACTTCTCAGAGGTGACATCACTGGGGAGGAAATAAGTGGGTATTTTCACATTCCTTCATTAAACAAATATTTGCTGGTTGCCTACTCTTGTTTTGTTCATTGCTATGCCCTTGGTGTCTAGAATAATACCACTGCTCCGAAGCGGTATGGATTCTAATAGGAGGAGGTATTTAATATAGAGAGATGTGTTTGTGTTAGGTAGTTAATAAGCACTACAAGGAAAAGTATGGCTGGGCTATGGATGCTGGGATGGAGGGAGGGAGGGAAGGAGGGAGATAATTAAGGCCAGCTGTCTCAAGGAACAAACTCTGCTATTTCAGTGGCTTAGCCCTGCGGAAGCTTTCTCAAAGTAGGTCTGGGAGTGTAGGCTCAGAGACTCCACCCCACCCCCACCGCAACCCCCAAACCTTCTCTCTCACTTCTGAGTCTTCAAAGGAAGCAGGCAGATCCTGAATGTGGTGAAGGTGATGTGCGTGAACCTCTAGGGTAGGTGGGGTCCAAGCAAAAGAACAGCAAAGGCAAAATCGGGGGGTGGGGGGTGGGGGCGGGGGGGTGGTCCCAGGAGGCAGAAAGAAACCAGCCCAGCCCGCCCTCTCTCCTGTGGAAGAGGAGGCGGCCAAGAGCCATGCACCTTAGCTTAGGCCTCCCCAGCCATGGGAGAAAGTAAGAAAATACAGGAGTTAGGACCCTCTAGTGTCTCTTAAAGAATTTCACATATGAAAACACAGCGAAGTAGAAACGGTTGATAGTGGCAGTGACTATATGAACTAAGTTATGGATATGTTCTAAATGCTAGAGCAGCAGTTCTCAACCTGTGGGTCATCTGATACACTGTATGTCAGATAATTACATTACAGTTCAAACAGTAGCAAGATTACGGTTATGGGGTAGCAATGACATTATATTATGGTTGGGAGAGGCATCACAGCATGGGGAACTGTAGTAAAGGGTCACAGCATCAGGAAGGTTGCGAGCCACTGCTCCGGAGGAAAGCTCCCCAATCTTTTCTCACTCATGATGTTTTTATCCCAAGAACAGATTACACCCTTAGGTACATAGCTATGTAAAATCACTATGAAAATTAATCATCTACTGATCGCAAATCAATAATTTCAAACAATTCTTTTATATGCTTATGATTTTACCATTTATTAAAGTTAAATTTGCATACTAATAAGTGTGCCTGCTTGCTTTTAAGTAAGAATTACATCTTGGATAAATGGTTGATACTGAAGGGCACAGAGTCTTCAGTGTTTTTCAGAGTTGATTGGCATTAGTTTTTATAGTCATCAGTTCTTGAGAACTATCTATTTCACATAAACATGTAGTACAAAAAAATGACAGAAGTATATCAAAGGTCATTTCGTAAATTGCTAGCAAATTCTATCTTATTCCAAGCCAAAATTCACCTTTTTGTTTCTTTGTTTTTTTCCAGACATGATTTCTCTGTGTAGCCCTGGCTGTCCCGAACTCACTCTGTAGACCAGGCTGGCCTTGAGCTCAGGGGTTCACCTGTCTCCACCTCCGAAGGGCTGGGATTAAAGGCGTGCGCCACTATGCCTGACTCCAAAATTTACTTAACAAGTTTTTACAAACTGAAGTAAGCAACTCAAACAACAGCTGGAAGTCAAACACTCCGAACACAGCCTAAAGATGATTTGACACATACATGTCGAGGAAGGGTGGCAGGAAACTATTCTCTCTCTCTTGCTCTCTCTTTTGTAATTATGCTTCTATAAGAGCAGAGAACTTTATATGCACACTAAAAACATTGGTGCTCATACTACACAATGGTCTTAAATCACAGCTGGGGACCACTGGGCGCTATTCAAGGGCATTGCATGTCTGATGGCATGCATCATTGCATGTCTGATGGTCTGCATCCTGCAAGGTGTGCTTATTGTGTGTCTGAAACCAAGGCTGCAGTGACGTTGGGCACATGATATGGCTAAGCATTGCCCAGAAGCACCTCAGACTCCTTACGTATTTGATGCTGAATTAAATATTTGTTGCCTGTTCCGGGAAAATGTGACTGTCACCAGTCATGAGCTTCTCATTCAGCTATGTGACCTCTGTATGGGGTTGTAAGCCACAGTTTAAGCTGTGTTCTAGACAAATCTTTTATAAATGCATTGATATAGTTACTTCCATAGGTGAACGATTGCAAGTTATTCACGCTAGAACACATTTCCTCCATATCCAAGACTATCTTGGGGTAGAGTATTTCCTACCATTCTGACCACAGGGCCAAGCACCATGGCAGTTTGGTTCCCTCCCTCCCAAAGCCAGATTCCTGAAGAACGTAAGTCTGTAACCTTTCTTTCTGAAGCTGAGCACTCACAGAGCCATGCACACTTAGAGCATGCACACTGGGGTTAGAGAGCATGTACACTGGGGTTAGAGAGCATGCGCACTCGGGGTATCACCATTCCCTCCCCCCAACAAGCAGAGAGCCTTAGCTATCGCTTCTGCAGTTGCTCAACCCTTTTGAACAGACTTTCAGGCAAATTCCCTGGAATCATTAGACCTGAGATAAGCCTGAAATTACTGTAAGTAACTCTCGAATTTAAAGTTTACTCTTGACTAAGTAGTGGAGTGAATCCATTGTGGGTTTATCTGGAATATCCTAGGTATCTCGTGGACCACTACATAATTTAAGCTATTCAGTTGGTGTTGACTTTATGTTTCTGACCATGGCAAGTAGAACCCCACTGACTGGTCTCTGCGAGAATCGTCATATTCGGAATTTTGAGTGAAAGTGCTTGCTGCACTTCAGAGATAACTCAGGAGGTTGAGTTAAGGCTTTGCATCAGGATGCACAGTGTGGGGCCGAGTGTGGTGGACTTTGGTTAGTGGCTTTGAACAGGATGCTTAGTTAACCACCGTGCTTAGGAGAATGGACTATTCTTCTGGGCTGATTGCTGGATTGTCATAGAAGGGGTTGGAGGGCAGGCTGAAATTCATGACATGTGACTAAAGAACTCCAGTTAGAGGTATCCTCAAAGGATTAGGCTAGACTCAGTAAGCAGAGCGTGAGAAAAATAAGCCTTGGGCAAATTATATATTGAAGGAAAAGATATGAAACAAGGCAACTGTGGGATATTGGCGTATGTCTATTAAACTCTCCGGAAGTGAGTTTTGATCTACTTAACATCAATTTATTGAAAAGGAGAGGTTTTGTCAATGACCTAGAAGGAAGTGTAAAGTTGTGAGCGTGGGGACCGTCCCTGTTGTGTACCACACCTGTGACAGTTCTAGTTAGAACTAGTTCTAGGACCCTTATTTCTCTTTTAGGAAAGAGGCCAGAGATTGCGTTTCCCCAAATAACAGCCACAGCCAACAAGTGGACAGTGCTTACCAAGTACATTAGCATTTCACTTCAGTCACCTGTAAGATAAGAAAGCCATTATCACACAGTCCACAAACTCTCAGAGATAAGAGCAGTGCAAGTGACAGGCTCAAGGTCATACAGCCAGTCAGTGCCAGAACCCAGCCTGGCTCCTGCACCCCCTGCCGGGAAGCCTGAGTTCTCATTCCCTGCACGTGTGCTAGCACTCATTGGAGACTTCTCAGTTCCTCTCTTCCTGCACCACCCTTGCTTCTGGTCAAACAAGGATCTTCCGGAATTCCAGCCTTGTTCCTGTCAGTCTCCACTCCTTGTCAACAAGATCAGAGAGTACAGGAAGGACGGGAGCCGTACCTTCGGCGACAAGATGAGTATCTTGTGAGTTACTACACATTAACCCCGGCAAAGACGTACTTATCAGTGCCGCAGCTAATCTTCTTTGTGAACGCCTTTATTACA
Organism: Mus pahari; assembly: GCF_900095145.1. Classification (NCBI taxonomy): domain Eukaryota; kingdom Metazoa; phylum Chordata; class Mammalia; order Rodentia; family Muridae; genus Mus; species Mus pahari. The sequence continues at coordinate 43,833,459 of NC_034600.1, read as the reverse complement.
AGCTTGGGTTAAGGTCATTTTTAAGAGCATTTACTCTGAACAGTCAGAGAGGAAACAGCTGGCTTTCGTGGATGCAAATACTCATTTTATTTAAAAACAACAACAACAACAACAAAAAAGAACAACAAAAAAACCCACCCTACATTTTATGACGTACAAATCTAAACAATTTCAGATGATTCACTTCTGAAAGCCTTCCACCCACCCACCACGCGGTCACTCAAGCTCTCGCCTTTTCCCTAGCCGCCACAAGGGGGCAGCGGCGGCCGCCGAGTCGGCGCAGGCACGGCTGCTCGGCCGTCGCTTGCTCTCGTCTGGCACGCGGCTCTCGGCAATGGATTAGCTCCGCTGGGGACGTGGGCGCTCGGGGCCCCGCCCCCGGCCGGCGGCGGCCCGGGAGCTGCAGTCGCTGCTGCGAGCCGAGCCGGGCTGCACGGAGGGCGAGAGCGGAGCGGGGAGCGGACCCGTGCGCTGCCCTCCAGGCTTCCCTTCGGCTTCCAGGGGCGCGGATCCTGCCCGCGGAGGCTCCTCGGACCGGCCCGAGCTCGGGGCGCCGGGCTCGGGACCATGGCGCTGCGCGCCCGGGCGCTCTACGACTTTAAGTCCGAGAACCCGGGTGAGATCTCCCTGCGGGAGCACGAGGTGCTGAGCCTGTGCAGCGAGCAGGACATCGAGGGCTGGCTCGAAGGGATCAACAGCCGCGGCGATCGCGGCCTCTTCCCGGCCTCCTACGTGCAGGTGATCCGTGCGCCGGAGCCTGGCCCTCCGGCCGACGGCGGCCCGGGAGCTCCGGCCCGCTACGCCAACGTCCCTCCCGGCGGCTTCGAGCCTCTGCCCGCCGCGCCGTCCGCCGCCTTCCCGCCGCTGCTGCAGCCGCAGGCGTCGCCGGGTTCCTTCCAGCCGCCGGGCGCCGGCTTTCCCTACGGCGGGGGCGCCCTGCAGCCGTCGCCCCAGCAGCTCTACGGTGGTTACCAGGCCAGCCTGGGCAGCGACGATGACTGGGACGACGAGTGGGACGACAGCTCCACGGTGGCCGACGAGCCAGGCGCGCTGGGCAGCGGCGCCTACCCGGACCTCGACGGCTCGTCGTCGGCGGGCGGCGGCGCGGCCGGCCGCTACCGCCTGTCCACCCGCTCGGACCTGTCTCTGGGCTCCCGCGGCGTCTCGGCGCCCCCGGCGCACCAGGCGTCTGGAGCCAAGAGCTCGGCCACGGTGAGCCGCAACCTCAATCGCTTCTCCACCTTCGTCAAGTCGGGCGGGGAGGCCTTCGTGCTGGGAGAGGCGTCAGGCTTCGTGAAGGATGGGGACAAGCTGTGCGTGGTGCTGGGTCCCTACGGCCCCGAGTGGCAGGAGAACCCCTATCCCTTCCAGTGCACCATCGACGACCCTACCAAGCAGACCAAGTTCAAGGGCATGAAGAGCTACATCTCTTACAAGCTGGTGCCCACGCATACCCAGGTGCCCGTGCACAGGCGCTATAAGCACTTCGACTGGCTGTATGCGCGCCTGGCCGAGAAATTCCCGGTCATCTCGGTGCCCCATCTGCCCGAGAAGCAGGCGACCGGGCGCTTCGAGGAGGACTTCATCTCCAAGCGCAGGAAGGGTCTGATCTGGTGGATGAACCACATGGCCAGCCACCCGGTGCTGGCGCAGTGCGACGTCTTCCAGCATTTCTTGACCTGCCCCAGCAGCACCGATGAGAAGGCCTGGAAACAGGGTAAGCGGAAGGCTGAGAAGGATGAGATGGTGGGCGCCAACTTCTTCCTCACTCTGAGCACCCCACCTGCCGCCGCCCTGGACCTGCAGGAGGTGGAGAGCAAGATCGATGGCTTCAAATGCTTCACCAAGAAGATGGATGACAGCGCGTTGCAGCTCAACCACACTGCCAACGAGTTTGCGCGCAAGCAGGTGACTGGCTTCAAGAAGGAGTATCAGAAGGTGGGCCAGTCCTTCCGGGGCCTCAGCCAAGCCTTTGAGCTGGATCAGCAGGCCTTCTCCGTAGGTCTGAATCAGGCCATTGCCTTCACGGGAGACGCCTACGACGCCATCGGCGAACTCTTCGCTGAGCAGCCCAGGCAGGACCTGGACCCAGTCATGGACCTGTTAGCACTGTATCAGGGGCACCTGGCCAACTTCCCAGACATCATCCATGTTCAGAAAGGTAAAGCCTGGCCAGTAGGGCCGGTGGCACGGGATGTTTTGTTAAGGGAGAAAGTGGTTTCAGGCCCCCGCCGGTTCTCCGTGTCTGGGGATCCTTAGGGTCGTGGACTGTTGGGACTTCTTTCCTTACCGAGTTTTCAGTGGCTCGTTAGAGTGCTCCTTCTAGTCAGGGACCGCCTGCCCCTCTTCAGAGGGCTAGATTTTCAGACCGTGTTTTGTCACTTGAGAGTTTGAATAGGCAGGGGAATCAGCTGCACTGATGTATAAGCTTGTGGGCTGGGCAGAATTGGCAGGGGCACCCAAGCCAGGCTACGCATCCCTTTAAACACTACAGGGCTGGCAGAGGTAGGAGGGAACAATAGGAAGAATGGATGCCTGGGAATATAGGTGAGGCAGGCTTTCCCCTCAGTTCCTGATGTGGCAGGGGAGTTTGGCCAACCCTGGTCACAGTGCTGGGGCAGCACAGGAACTTCCGGTGTCAGCTTGGACGGCCTAAATAGACTCTCCACCTTCAGGAACTCCCCTCTCCTGTCTCTGGGTTTGGAGTTTATTAACCAGCTGACATTTGGACTGTTGTTTAGGAAAGTGATGCAGGAGACTAGCTGGGTGAAGTAGGAATGTTGTGTCTGAGAGCAAGAATTCGCTGTCCCAGCAACAGAGTGCTTTAGTAGTTTGGTGTGTCGCTGGCTTTTGTTAAAGCACTGACTTTGCAAATGATTTTTTTTTTTTTTTTTTGTAAACTACAGCAGTCATGCCTGGCTGACCTGAAGTTACTCACTAGCCGGCCTTCTGATATAATGGCTCCATTGATTGAGAGAGAGATGGGAGTTGTTGCTGTTAAGGACCCTGCCTCTGGAGGTCCGGTGTGGGGGAGGTGGCAGTTACCTACTGTAGCGTCCAGGGCTGGTGGAAGGCTACATGGATAACCAGATCTGGCCTTGCGTGAGGGTGACCTGCTCACTTCCCAGCCACGTGGGACAAAGCATTTGTGAACGTCCCTGATCTTTGGCTTTGTCTTTCTTGTATTCAGCCCAAGTTCTTTCTCGGTTGGCTCTCTGGACACAAACAACAAATCTGTGTCAAGCCTTCAGCCGTTTGGAAATAGCGGTCTCTTTGCCATCTCCTTCCTCTCTGCCCTTTTCCTTCCCCTTCTCAATGTGACAAGGCCTCAGACTCTTAAATAGGGAGGGTGGGGGGAGGGGGGATGTTCAAAGGTCCTGAGCCCACACTCGCTGCTGGGGATATCTGTGGGACTAGTCTCCTCGAGTATGACAACTTTCTTGACAATTTCTAAGACGGAGTTAGCTCGGAGCAATACTATAGCTGCTGGCCCATGTTTAACCCTCATCTGCATTCTGTATGTTTTTAAGTATTTATGCATCCTCACCTTCTGGGTCCCTGCTAGTGACACTGACACTTTGAGTCTTTAATGCAAGACGTTACCATTTAAATGCCACTGTATTACCTCAGTCAGGTCACATGCTGGCTGCCTACTTAGGGAATGTCCCTGTGTTTGTACAGAGTGCGGGCAATCACTGAAGGAAAGCAGAACCAGCAGAGACACCCGTGGGGGCGGGCAGGTGCCTGTCTGCTCCACCTCTGTGTGGGCTCATTTGTGGGTTTTACTGTCAATCAGGCCTTTGGCATGCCCTGCTGTGGAAACTGTATATCGGAAAAGCTGTGTTTGTCCGAAGGGCTGCTTGAATGTGTGGTTGGTTCTTTTAGTTTAGTCAGCCACTGAATTTTTTTTTTTTTTTTTTTTTTTCCTAAATCCTAAAACCTGGATTGTCTCCTGTTGCTTAGGCTCTGGAAATCCTTCCCTTTCAAAACTAGTGCCGTTTTATGTGGTTTAAGCAGTTCTAGAGATTAAACATCTGTAGGCATTGGCCATGAATTTTTGTTTCTGCTGTCGTCGCCTTGGTGTGTAATGTACGGGAGCCTGAGTCTAGATGACTCCTCTTTCGAACGTTGCCACTTAGTCCTGTGCATACAGCCAGGAGCGCCTGCTTACAGGCCGAATCTGTTAAGGAAGTAACAGATGAGGTTAATATCCTGCCCCCGGCCTGGGCGAACCTTTTTCAGCATGCTATGGGACTTGGCGACTCTCCTGGGTTGCGGAGCTGCTGTGGTGTTGGAATGACTCTTTTCAACCTGAGCACTGGGAGTTTGTTTACTGCCTGAGGGTTTATTTTTTTTTTTTCCATCCAAGGTCTCAACACATAATCACATCAAAGGGCTCAACTGACTTTTGAGATTAACAACAGCAAAAAAAAAAAAGAACAAATTAGAAAAACTCAAAGTGGCTTTCCAGTATTTCGCTGTAGCTGATCCAAAGTTTACATTTCTGTTTAGGAAGACATCTTACAGTTAAGAAATTCAAAACAGTTGTCTTACCCCTGGCGTTCTCATTGTTTAAAGAAAAGGCAGCGCTTCATTGTACACACATGGTAAATTAAAATCAAATCTGATGAGAACGTCAGTTTCTCACGCTAGTGGTCGTCAGGTAACAAGTGCTGAAGTGGTCTGCGGCCAGAAGGTCGGGCAGGAAACGCAGGCATCCCCATCGTTGTTCCGAGCTCCATTGAACAGCCCTGCCCAGTAGGCGGTGGCTCCAGCAGCCCCTTTGCTAAGATTCTCGGGCCAGTTAGTAATCTTTCCGTGCGTTTTCATGGTAGTTTTCTCTCTCTTTGGTAATTCTGTGGCAACACTTAACTTCCCTTGTGAGTGTAATTGATGAAGCCTGGGAGGGGAAACAGGTTCTGCTGGGTCCCTGTCGCAGTCTTCCCGGTCCCTCGCCCTGGCAGCAGCGTGTCTCAGAACACAACGCTGGCCTCCTTTGGGACTCTAAGCCATCCGGGTGGGGACTCTTAAATATGGTGGGCTGGCTTTTGCTTAGGCTAATAGTAAAGGTCTTAGTTTAATACTTTGAACAAAGGTGAAGAGAGCCAGATGGTTCCATCAGCTAAATGATAATTCTAGAATCGTGTTTTTAAATCAGCTAATGGACTCTTAGCTAAATAGGCCTGCTTAGTTTAATGGAGTGGAGCGGAGGCTAACGGGGGTGTTGTCATCTGTAGTAATGTTGGATGGAAGTTCAGAGCATGCTCGGGTTGCAGTGGCAGGTAGTTTCTCTTGACTTAACAGGAGTCCGCTCAGCTCTGTAGACAGCTGTAGGCCGAGTGTGCTCAGCTGTCACAGGCCTGGAAAACCCGTGGTTCTGATTTTGCTTCCCTCCGTGGTGGGGTTTTATTTTCTCTCTGTTTATCATTCCTGCCCGCAGTGTGCTTTGATAGTGCCGGAGCCCGGTGACTCTGAGGCAGTATGTGGGAGTGTTTATTGTGGGAGTCACAGCACATTCAGTCTGCTTTTCAAAGATATGATGAGCTTCTCCGGTTAATAAAAGCCACATCTGGATGGCGGCACCCACGGTTTAAAAGCTTTACGTCTATCTCTCGGGTATCACAGTCGGGAACGACCATAACAGTAAATGAGGAGACCCCTGGTTTTCATCTTCTCACATAAATGCGGACTGCAGGCCTGGAGGGAGCCACGCAGAGCTGCCTCTCTGTTCCAAGGAGACTGGCATCAGGCCATGCTGCACACCGAAAGATAACGGGTTTGAAGGGGAATCCTAGGAAAGGGGACTCCAGAGCTGCAGCAGTGCAGCCCAGTGAGAGCTGCAGCAGTGCAGCCCAGTGGGAGCTGCAGCAGTGCAGCCCAGTGGGAGCTGCAGCAGTGCAGCCCAGTGGGACTTTCAGCAGTGACAGAGATGTCTGTCGGTGAGACCTCAGTTGTGCCTCCTTGTGACCAGAGAAATAGAGTCCTGCTTTTCGAATTCTTTACCTGATGCAGCAAACTCTTACTTCTTTGCTCTCTAAGGGTTCCAGATGGCACTGCCTTTTCAACCAAAAACCTAGCCCCTGGACCTGAGGCGCGGCGACCAGAAGCTGGCCTGTCCGTCCTGCTGGGTAGGATTTCACCACTCTACCTGCCTTCCACCCGCCTGAGGAAGGTTGGTCCTGTGGCCTCAGACATTAATTAAAGATAGCCAGTGTCCAGTCAAGGCAGGGCAGGCAAGGTGAGGCCTTGGTGCTCCGGCCTTCATTCAGTGCCCCTGTCTCCTGTGCTAAAAATAGCCTGAAGAAGGCGGTGCCAGGGGTACAGAGAAAGGGCCAAGGAGGCAGGCTGTGTGCAAGTTCAGCTTTTTGAAAGCCCTGGGCCAGAAATTGAGGCCAGTCCTTCTTTGAGTTTAACTGTTTTATCTGGACTGGCTCATTTCTCCCGTCTCCTACCTCCACCTCAGCTGTTGACTTCATTTCTCGATGTGACCTTTGTCCCAGTTTGCCCTTTTCTTCCTTTGGCTTCTGAAGTAGAGGAATCAGTTGCTTGGTTAAAGCTTGAATGTGACTGGCGAGGACCACTCCTCCTTCCGATCCGAGGCTGCCCTGTCTTGATGGACGCCTCTCCATTCTCCCGGCCAGTGGTTTCCAAACTCTGATCCCTGACGTCCTGTCTGTCCCACGGGGAAGCCAGTCACAGCCGGACTGAGAGGAGGAAGGAGACTTTCCGGTTCCACCAGGAACTCTTGGCACCCCTGGGCTCCATGGGGCATCCCTTCTTGATGGGGAATGACACCTGTCAGGTCACCTTGGATTTCCAAGCACAAGAAATTCTGTGATCCATTAGGAAACAAGACATTTCCCATAAACTTAGGTTCCTTTTTGGCAGCTGTATAAAAATCTGCTGTATTATTTCTAATGTTTTAAAACCAGAGTTTAGGATTAAGTTGGGTTGTATCTTTTTTTTGGTTGTTGTTTTGTTTTGTTTTTGTTTTTTGAGTGTTTTTCGAGACAGGGCTTCTCTGTATAGCTCTGGCTGTCCTGGAACTCACTTTGTAGACCAGGCTGACCTCGAACTCAGAAATCTGCCTGCCTCTGCCTCCCAAGTGCTGGGATCAAAGGCGTGCGCCACCATGCCCGGCGGGTTGTATCTTTTCTGGAGCCCATAATGCATGATTGTCACCAGTAAAGTGGTCTGGAAGCTGAGCTGTGTTTATTGTGATTGTATCCAGAAGACAGAGGCAGCACAGACCAGATTTTACAGAGGCACAGACAGCGCCTTTGGATTCTCAGTGAGTTCTGGACGACTGACAAAGGGTGATCACCCTGCTGCTGTCGCAATGTGGTGGTGCGCCAGGTTTCAGAGAGCCTGGGGGTGGGCAATGGAAACAAGGTGTGTTCTTAGTGTACCGGTGGCACAAGGGAGGTTTCGTGGCTTGGGTGTGACAACTGAGCTGCAGTGGCCAAGAAGTCTCGTGTGCAGCCTCATGGCTGTGCACCAGGCCTGTCTGTAGACCAGTGTGGTGTAGTCTGGTGGGCCTTGTACATGAGTGAGTGGAACCAACTTTGAAGAGGTAGTTGGAACCTCCATAATCTTCAGTGGCAAGGAGGGAGAGTTCCTCAAGGTCGTCATGAAAGCTACATTTTGGAACTCAGGAGCTACTTATTAAATGTTTGGTTATGAGAACAGGAAGGTGATTTACAAGAATGGGAATTAATTTCCACTGAAACACAATTCAAATAAGCATCCCTTCCCTCTGAGCAGCCTGTTACCACCAGAACTGCAGGCACAGAGACAAAAGCTGGTACCGCCAGTACTGGGGTGTTGTGGTTTAATCAGGTTGTTCTCTAGTGAACCCAGAAGTATTACTGGCATCAGAGGGATAAATGGAGATGCTGTCTGGAGTGACCGCTTTCGTTCACATTAGATAGTTTATGTAAATTTTCTCATGTCCGCCCTCCTCCTACATCAGATTAATCTTGCGCAGGAGCAGATTGCTTCAGCATTTCTGAGCATCCATCCCCATGTCTGTGCAGATGATGTTCTGGATTTCCTAGAAACTGCTTTTGTCTAGATCATTTTTTTACTTTGTTAAGTAACATAATTTCTATATTGAAAGTAAAACAGCCCAAGACTGCAGCCAACATTTAGACATTGTTGCAGGCTGGTTTCAATAGTGTTTTGTCTGCCCATGTGATCACAAGCTGGGAACATGAAAACCCTTTATCAGCTGACAATGTTAAGGACATTAAGTTCACATCAGTGAACATGGATCCCTGGCTTAATTCATCGGATGCTTCTAGAGGGAAGCCCCTGGTCTCCCGGCCAACATCTGCACGGTCTAGAAGCCAGATGAGGGTTCTAGTGAATGGGTTCTAGTGAGGATTGTGATGAATGGGGCCACAAAAGCAGTCAGTGGGGATGCTATTTTTCTTCTTCTGTCTGCAAAGAGAACTTTATTTTGAACTCAAAATACTGTCTCCTTTCCCAAAATAAGAGAAAATCAAGTAAATAGTTTACTTTTCATGTTGTGACCAAACATCTGATAAGAAGGGAAGAAGGGCTTACTTTTATTTGTGTTTGAAAGTGGAAACCCCAGTGTGGGAGAAAGGCCACCGTGGGTCCGTGATGGCTGGAGTGTACAGTTGAGGTTCTTGCCTGCTTCCAACTCTGGAACAGGAAGCAGAGGCGAAGACTCGGGCTTTCTCCCTCTCTTCTTTAGTCAGTGTGAGACCTACCCAACCTCTATGTGGTCTTCAGTTTATCTTTCTTGTTAGCCCCTCACAGACACGCCTAAAGATATGTGTCACGAATGCCCTTAATCCAGTCAAACTGACAGTCAAAACTAGCCCTCCCGGTGGTGTGTAGACTGACTAAACTGGTGCGAGTACTTCAACCAGGGTGTCCATTCCTACCCTATTTCTGACAGCTTTGTAACTCATGCTGTGATTGGATTTTCCTTTGTGTATTCTTTAGTGGATTGGGTAATGGTCACTGGGAGAAAGGCAAAATCATTAAGTTTATACAGAGCAGCCTCTAAAAGATAAACTCGATTTTTATTGTATAAATATTTAAGTAGGCATCATAAGCTAAGCACTGCCAAGATTACATCAGTGACCAAAGTGACTGCTGCCCTTGGGCAGCTTATATTCTAGCGGGGGGGGGGGCACAGTGAAAGACACACACACACACACACACACACACACACACACACAGAGTTCAGAAGTGGAGTAGGGAGGGAGGGTATAGGAGGCAGGATAGAGCACAGAGAAGTCTGGTCAACGCAGACCTCACTGAGGAGGTGGGATTTAAGTAGCACTGAGGAGGGGAGAGGAGGGGAGTTACAGGTGTTTCAGTAGAGGGTTGTGCAGGCAGGGGGTTCATCCATAACAAGGCCCTGGATAGCTGTGGACTAGGAAGGTTGAAGAACAGCCAGGAGGTCAAAGGTTGGGCCTAGAGGCCGTCCTAGTCAGAGAAGCCATTACAGAAAATCGAATTGGTCTGGCTTTGTGGGTCATTGTCAGGACACGTTAAAAGTTCAAACAAGATGGAAGCTCTTCAGGCTCTTGATTGAAGGGACAGCATCCATTTGTACATTTCCTAGTTATGCCGAGTAGAAGGAATGGCTCAGAGACTGGAGCCGGTACAAACGAAACCAGTAGAAGTGGTAAGGAAGTCCCAGGCTACCCGATCTGTGTTGAATGTGCAGTCCGCATGGTAGAAGGAACTTTTGTTTAAGCCTTGTAGATACATTGGGCCCTGCATCTCCTTTCGGCACAAGCACAGGCAGAAACCCAGATCTGGACCTGTTGCTTGGAGTCGTCTATTGAGGGTGCATCCCTTTATAAGCAGTGAGTGTAGGGCTTGGTGATTGTCTGGGATTCGGTGTCTCCCTTTTGTGTTCCTGCATTACATAGCAACAGTAATTTATGTTTGTAGTAGGTGCTTACTTAATACACGTTGGTAGAGTTAACGAAGCAAGCGCTTATTAATAAACTATTTGGCTGACTTTGAGAGAGGAGTTTTCAGTGTTTTGGGGAACGCTTTTGTTTTTCATTTAAAAGTTCACAGGATTTGAGGATAGAATCTGTATATATTTTATGGATGAAGTCATTAATATGTGAGTGAATTTAAAGTCTTAGATTAACGTGGCTTTGAAGTGACTTTCCAAAATTCATTGGCGGGAGGAAAATGAATATGCACCTCATGATATTTCTTTGAATGGACTGCTTGGTGTTTGAACATGTAACGAAAGCACACACAAACACACGCTTCTTTATGGGGCCCTTTTTGTTTACTTTGGAGCACAAAGTCATGTGTGCATTGACATGGATGGCCTTGGAATCCTGGATGGAGCTCAGACACTGAGCAGGGGGTGCCTCCTGGAATTCACTGTTCTGTTGGGTCGGGTGTGTGTATGGAGGATGCAGATAAAAGGCAAATTCACCTCACAATAAGTGTGTGAGAATCCAGAACATGGAGAGAGAAGGCTTGCCAACTTGCATACGTGATCTGTGTGGTCTGGGCACAGGGTACTCAGTTTCTACTTTGAAAGATATTCCTATTTGACTTTTGGAAGAACAGGGATGCAGAGTACCCGCTTGGTCTTGGATATGCTTTAGAGTGGGTGTAATAAACACGATACAGCTGGGCCATTGGTGCAAGAACCACTGAAGTCTGTGAAGGAATGTCACGCAGGACACACACAGTCATGGCATACACTGATAGAAGTATAGCAGGAGAAGGTTTTGTTTTGTTTTGTTTTGTTTTGTTTTGTTTTGTTTTGTTTTTAGAGCTTTATTATAGAAAGGCAGAGAGAGAAAGAGAGAAAGCAGAGAAGGAGAGGCCAGCCATGGCCACCTGGAGGGAGGAGAGGGGAGGGAGGGGGAGGAGAGCGAGAGGGCTAGAGAAGCAGGAGTAGAGAAGGTGTTCTTAGTTGCTGTGTGGTTCTAAGATAATTTTTAAAAGCAATTGTAAATTTGCAAGCAGGGAGGGAACTTCCCAGACTAAAGGAACGTGTATGCAAAACCCAGTCCTGGCGACCTCTCGGAATCAGCTGGGACCCACCCAGCTATTGAATCTGAATGTCAAATGCTTGCTGTGTGGACTTCAGTGCTTAATTAGCGTTAAGTGTCTGGGGTTTACAGTTGCTGTTGGGGTGGTGGAGGGAGTGTTATAGAAGGTGGGTATTAATATGGCCAGGTTAGCATGGCCGTGGGGCAAGTGTTTGGTGTGAGAAGCTTTTGAAGTAATTGAGGCAAGACATAGTAAAATCTTGAATGGAGCTCAGTGACAGGGGATGGAGAAGAGACAGGAACTTGTGTCTGCAGAAGTGGAGAGAGGGGACTTAAAATGATCTGTTGAGCATGAAGTGTGGAGCCGCCAGTGTAGATGCCGGCAGGGCAGATAGCTTTAAGCAGAAGTCTGTAGGCTGCAGCCCCTGGCCGGGCCTCGTTTACGGCTCTCGAGCTAAGGATGGTGCTTGTGCTTTTAATGTTCTATAAATGCCTGTATAATAGCCCCAGTTCTGCTTGTTGATCTGCAAAGCCTAAAATATTTACTGTCTAGCCCTCAAAGGAAATGCTTGCTGAGCCTCCTGTTAGAGGACAAGCAGGTTAGTGGCATGGAGATTCAAGTGGCAGGTTGCTGTTTATCGAGTTTGCTCTGTGTCTTTCGCTATTCCAGGCATACAGGGTCATTATGTCATAGTTCTTTAACAAGTGCCTCACATCTCTTTTAATGGAATTAGTGCTTAATGTCTTTAAGCACTGGTATTAGCTCCTGCATTAGTTTCCTAGGGTTGCTTTAACAGGTCCCTGAGATCTGGGTGATTAAACAGTAGCAGTGTGTTCCCTTACACTTCTGCAGACTGGCTGTCCGAAATGAAGATGCTGGCGGAACCATTGCCCCCTCTGCAGAGACCACTTCCGTTCCTGGTTGCTGGCCTGCCTCAGAGTGGCTTGGCTATAGGTGGTCACTCCAGCCTTTACCCATCGTGACGTGGCATTATCCCTGTGTAACTGGCTGCCTGGCTCTGTGCCCCTTTCCTCCCTGCCTGCTCTGTCAGGGGCGCCTTACGTTTGACATCAGCTCTCTGGTTACCTGTGCAGAGCCGTCTCCAGGTGGACAAGGATGGGGCAATGCAGTTTAATCCAGTGCAGTTAGCTAACTCCCCCCCACCCCCCACGGGGGAGTATTCTCACCTCCTGAGGCTGAGAGGTTGAGTGAGTCCTATAGATCACACTGCTGTCAAGGCAAAGGCAGGATTTGAATTGATCTCCCCTCCCCCCCCCCCCCCCGAAACTGCGCTTGTCACTGCCAGAATCCTTGCTAGGAAATAGAGTTGATTTTTGTTGGCAGCTGGCAACTGGTAGAGGTTTTTCAACTAGTGACACCCTGCCCATTTTCAAAGTAGCTAGCATAGTTTGAAGGCTGACCATGTACCAAGCATGGCACATCCTGTTCTACATTCACTATACCTGCTTGGACCTCGTGGAGCTTTGGAGGTATTCACTCCTCTATTATACGCCACTTCACCTGTGGGAACTGAGCTGATGGCCTGGAGGCCCGAGGTTCCCACTTACTCCCTGGTGTTCCCTGTAAGATCCATTTTAGGAAGCTCCGCCCACGAATGCAGAGAAGAGGCTGTTGAGTGCCCCCACCTTGCCTGTATGCAGCGTTGGAAAGGAGCGGGTGAGCTTGAGACATCTGCTAGCTTGAGTGGCAGCACTTGGCGTGGTGCTGGATGTGGCAGCAGCCTGTGGTACCTTGGGTGTTAAGTTTGGGTGTTGGGAAACGCTGAGGCCAGCAATAGGTACGGGCAGAGAGAGGAGGAGTGGGGTGAGGAAACAGGAGTGGGGCTGAAAGGAATCGTAGGACCTCCTGCAGCCGGGCTGCTTTGTTCTGTTTTCTGTCTGTTGGTTGGTTGGTTGGTTGGTTAGTTGGTTTGTTTTGTGTTTTCAGACTGGTCCCCGTATGTGGCCCAGGTTCACCTTGAATTTATGGATGTCTCCTGCCTCAGCATCTTGCGGGGATTGCAGGTGTGCACCACTATGGCCACCATCATTGTTCTAATTAAAGGAAAAACTCCGGTTTCTTTTGATCTACAATGGTAAAGAGAGGCTCTGGCTAAAATAAATGGATATCAAAGCCCCTCCGCCTGAGGCTGGCAGCATAAATGAGTGATTCTAGCTCCTGACAGGGACTGACAGCCTTCCAGGAGCCTGAGGGTTTATGCCTTTGTATTCACAGGACACTCAGTTCCTGTGGGTCATCTCTTAATGTTCTTGCTAGACATTTTCTAGGTCTTCCGTTTTTTGTCTCTGGTTGGATGGTTGTTCTTGTTCTCTTACCCAAGGGCATTGAGACATGCCAGAGGAACGGCCGAGGGACTCTTGGTCCCTGCCAGCACAGGGAAGCAGGGAAACGGGGGGGGGGGGGGAGGGTGCGGGGGTGCGGTGGTAGGGGTGAGGGTGAAGGGGTTTCAGTTTAAAGTGACTGATTTAGGAACTGTCCCCCAATCTTAGTGACCCTCAGGTAGTGTGCAGGGGCAGCGCTCATGGAGTGGGCACAGTGAAAGAAGGAAGAGCAGACCTGAGCTGCTGCTTTCCTTGTGTGGTGGGGATCCTGATTCAGCTATAAGCTGGACACTGAGGGGAAAATACTAGACAGCGAAAGTACATGCTCTGGAACTATTCCTGTGGTTCCAGGTTAGCACTGCTCTCCGGGAGCCTTCTCAGCCCAGCCTCCCCTCCCTGGAGGCCTTGGCTCTGGCCTTCCAGCTTTCCCCGGACTAGGCCCGGCCTGGCTCTGTCCCTGCCCCGTGGGGAGTGTCTTCTCTGTTTAGCAGGCTGTAGAGATTCGATTTTAGCCCAAGTTCCATTTTATCTTCCCAGAACAAAAGAAACCAAGATTTTACTCCAACTAGAAGTACATTCTTTTTTCTTTCTTTCTTTTTAATATTTATTTATTTATTTTATGGACATGAGTACACTATAGTTGTCTTCATGCATACCAGAAGAGGGAGGGCATCAGATCCCATTACAGTTGGTTGTGAGCCACCATGTGGTTGCTGGGAATTGAACTCAGGTCCTCTGGAAGGGCAGTCAGTGCTCTTAACCGCTGAGCCATCTCTCCAGTCCCAGAAGTACTTTCTGAGTCCAGCTTCTCACTGATAGCCATTCCTGGGGTTTTAGGAAGGGTCTGCTAAATGTAAGTGTGAGCAGCTGGCTGACACTGCCTAGTGGGATTGCCAGAAAACATTCAAGAAAAGAAATAATACTTGCTTTGCCTTTTTTATACTCAGATTTTTAAAGTCTTTATCTGTAGAGGGCGCTCAGCCTGGAACCTGGTCTTCCGAAGTAAAGGCATACTGTGATTATAGAGTCCTTGGAGCTACTGTCGCCCAGTACTGTAAAGTCTTCTTGGTCCTAGAGCTCCACCTCAGCCTTTGCTTCCTGAGCTTGGCTCCACCCCGCCCCAGCGTGGCTCCACCCGGGTTTTGCATTTCTCAGGAGCTAAGGCTTCACCAGAACCTTTATGAAGTTCCAGCTATGGACATTCTATTTCTAACAAATAAACTGCAAGAGCCCCATGGCTTCAGGCTTCACTGGGGAAGGAGGCAAACTGAGCAGTCAGTCAGTGAGTGCGCCTCTTGAGGTTCTCATGCGTGCTGGAGTCCTACCAGTGGGCCTCGTGGACCTCCGTCATTGGAGGACAGCTGAGCCAGCAAAGCTGTGCTAGCCGGTTCTTCAGGCTGTAGCAGGGCTTTTTTTTAAAACCACGAACAAGCAACTTCTTTTATTTTTAGGGCCAAACCGAACTTAGAGAATGGAATTCTTTAAAATTCTTTTTTTGTTGTTCCCCTGTTAATACGCAGCCAGGACTCACTCACTCTTCTCCCAGCTCTCTTCAAATAGCCCTAGGCTTCCTTCCCTTCATTTAGTGCAGTTCCAAGTTGAAAGTGAATTAAAATTAATTTACCTTTAAATATTTTAGTGCTCGGCTTCCGTGGCCAGTTTAAGCCCCTTCAAAGCCTTGTTTGGGGACTGACCAGGCATTGGACTCTGAGAGGCTGAGTTTAGAGGACTGTGAATTCTAGAGTAGGCCGGGGTACCTAGTAGGTCCATGTCTCAAAAACAGGTACAAGCTGACAAAGTGCTTGCTCACCAGGGGAGTGTGTGTAAGTGTGCTCAAACCCTCGTCTGACTTGATTCAGTTTGGATGCTGCTACTTGTGACGTGGGCAAGGGTCAAGCAAATTGCCCAGCTTCCTCCTTATCAAGTGGGTGGAGACCCAAAGGGAGGAAGAAAAGGGCTGGGGAAGAGGCTGGTGGAGGGAGGAGGGCTGCAGGGGGGGAGGGGGAACAGGAAGAGGAGGAGGAGGAGGAGGAAGTAGGAAGTAGGTCACCTTGGCTACATTAGCATTTTCTTTCTGCATTAGTAGCCTTGGGTGGATGAAAATAACCTACCCCTGTCCACACTGCCCATCCCTGCGCTCTGTCCTCTGTCTTGCCCCTTAACCCCAAGCCTGTTTTCTGAGAAAGCCCATAGGAAGACCAAAAATCTACCTTGTGTTTTGGGCACATTCATGATTTCAAAATCCAATGAGTTTTTACCACCACTCCCCTTTTCTCTTTCAAGGGAAAAAGCAGCCTTTGGATCCCCGTTGCTTAGTGACTGGGCCTTTTGTGTAGATGGCTTTTGAGGGACAAAACCGGGAAGGCTGAGGTGCAGAGGGAGAATGTGGGGGACACAAAGTGGGAGCCCCGCTGCACCAGCCCTGGCAAGGTTTTCAATGGGGTTGGGGCAGCCCTTGAGGTGATAGAGCGTCTGTGATGTGAGGAGGGGCTTTTCCCGTCTCTTGCTGGTCGGTTATGAGTTATGCAAGGAAAGTTGCCTGACCCCCGTGGAGGCCAGCGAGGCACCAGGTGGCTTGCCAGGGCCCTTGTTGACTTGGCCGGCTTGAGGTGGCTTCAGTGTTCACTAAAACCGGAGCTGTGGCGCTCCCGAGGTCTCTGCAAAGGCAGCGAGTGACATGAAATGCATGGGGAGCAGTAGCTTCTTACAGAGGAAATCATGCAGTGATATCCTGTTGTATGTAAAGTCACGTGGCGCTGACTTCCTTGACCATTAGTCATTTGTAGAATTTGAGTCCTCAATGTAGTGATATTAATAAACTTCGTTAATAATTAATTTTGGGCTCAGTATTCATCGTAAACATGAGTTAACATGTTCCCGATAAAGGAGCGTGTGCAGGGACGCGCCTCTCCGGCTTTGCTGGTGCCTAAGACTTCTCAAGGGACCCTACCCTGGTAGCTCACTAAGGTAGGAAGAGGACAGAAGTGAATCTGAGACCTCGGGGGTCTGTGGAGCTGATTCTGATGTTGGAAATGCGGGGCAAAGTTCCTTCCAAAGGTGATAGGAGCGGGGCAGTGGAGAATGAACCTTGCTGAATTTTGCAGTTACAGAGTCTGGCTTGGAGTTTAGGAGATTTTGATAACAGCAAAGTTAAAACATTGGTTTACTTCCTCTTAACTCAAAATATGTATCATGAAAGGGCCCCCTTTGGTCTTTTAGGGCTACCTGGTCTCTATAGCCCAGGCTGGTCTGGAATTCACCATATTGTTCCAGTGCCTTTGAGCTAACGTGAGCTTCCTGCTTCTGCTTCCAAGTCCTGGGATACAGGCTTGAGTTTGCGTGCTAGCTTGAGATGCTCAGCCCACATTGTACCTATGGATGGCCACAAAGTTGTCAGCAGTCTCCTGGAGACACCTGTGTAGGATGAAAGGGACACGTGCCAAGCTGGCTGCCAGGTGGGAATGGTGGGCTCTTTGAAACACATAGCCCTGGGACATTCTGGACCAGTGACAACCTCTTACTTGTAAGATTCTAGAATTATACCAAGAACTTCCAAGCACCGTTCAGCTTTAAATAAATAAGGAAGGAAACCTGGCACCAGCGGTACTCTGTGCACCTGGGCCTGAGCTGAAGCTCGCCTCTCAAGTCTGTCAGGCCTGGAGTGATTGGCCACTGTCTGTGGAAGCCTGACCTCAGGGGTCCGGCTGCTCCTTTTGAAATAAATCATTAGCCGAGTGAACTTTTGGTCCTATTAGAGAAGACTCTGGATAGTTTGTCAAACTAACTCAATAAATCAATCAAGTACTCACTGTAAATGTCCCTTTCAACACGTGTCTTCGTTAGGGTTCCACTGCTGTGAAGAGACACAGTGACCATTACAACTCTTTTAAGGACATTTAATTGAGGCTGGCTTACAGTTTCAGAGGTTTAGTCCTTCATCATCATGGCAGGAAGCATGGCGGCATGCAGGCAGACATGGTACTAGAGAAGGAGTTGGGAGTTTTACATCTTTTTTGTTTGTTTCCGAGGCATGTTTTCTCTGTGTAGCCCGGGCTGTCCAGGAACTCTGTGGACCAGGCTGGCCTCGAACTCACAGGGATCTGCCTGCCTCTGCCTCCTGAATGCTGGGATTACAGGCGTGAACAACCATCTCCTGACTAGAGTTCTACAACTTGATTGGAAGGCAACAGGAAGGGACCGAGACACACTTCCTCCCATCAAGGCCACACTTCCTAATAGTGCTGCTGCCTGTGGGCCTACGGGGGCCATTTTTATTCAGTCCACCGCAGTGTAAGCTTTTTATGTGTTTTCTCCTGCTCCTTGTCCTACTCATGGAGCCTCTCCTAGGAAGGGGCTTTTAGAGTGTCCTAGGGGCCAGGCTGGTGCTTGGGGTAGCCTGTGCTACCTCTGCCTTCTGGGCAGGTTGCTCAAGTGTCGACCTCACTTCAGGCCCCTTCCTGTGCTTGGAGCCTGTGTCAGGAGCCCGTTTCCTGTGAGTGACTCAGGCTGCTGGTTTCACCACCTCCCTGTAAGAAGCAAGTCCTCTGACCCATGAGTGGCCCCACATCTCTGCTGCAGTAGTAGGCCCTTTAAAGTCAGCACGTCTCCTGCTAGGGTTATTCCAGGCGTGACTGTCTGTTAGCCCGGTAAGGTCCCATTAGAAACCGTTCCCACCCATCGCTTACACACTTTCCCGTCAATTATTCACAGGTTCACTATATGGGAACAGGATTTCACTGTGACTTGTTTCACACATTGGGAATATACTTTGAGCATAGTCCCACCCTCTTGTTTCCACCCCTTCCTCCCATGTAGTTCCCCTTCTACTTTCATGTCTACTTAAAAAAAAAAAAATCTAGATTTTTTTTTTTTCATGAGAGATGTGATATTTGTCTTTTAAAGTGAGTGTTATATCTCACTTAACGTGGGATTCCCCTGCAACAGACACCATATTGCAATGCTGCTGTGTGCGCCAGTGTGTACTTCTGTTAGATCTCTCACTGAATCTAAGAGTCTCTCCCCTAGCCAAGAGACCGTCCTGCCTCTGTCCCTCCGGCACGGCAGTATGTGGGGTGTGTGGCAAGGGTACCCCCCTGTGTCTAGCTCTTAACGTGGGCTGTG
Organism: Mus pahari; assembly: GCF_900095145.1. Lineage (NCBI taxonomy): Eukaryota > Metazoa > Chordata > Mammalia > Rodentia > Muridae > Mus > Mus pahari. Next base: position 43,814,980 of record NC_034600.1, on the reverse strand, counting down.
AGTGCCAGGGATTGAGCTCAAGTCCTCAGGCTTGCACGGATGTGGCTGAGCCATCTCTGCTGCCCCAATTTGTACTTCTTTATGGCAGAATAATACTCTATTCTCTATGCCCGCCACATCGTCCTTATTCATGTATTTCTTGAGGGACACTTCAGCCGATTCCAGAGTTTGGCCCCTGTGATTAAAGCTGTAGTAATTGTGAGGGGAGGTATGTTTGGTGTGCGCGCTGATTTTTTCCTCAGCAGCTTCAGTGCCATAGGCTCCCCAAACCCTGTGTAAGCTCCATTCTAACTGTGGTTAGGGTTTACGTCTTCCCGATGACTAAGAGTTTTTTTCATGTGTATCTTGTCTGCTTGTACTTCTTTGAGAACTGCTCACTTGCCAATGTTTGGTTCTTTTCTTTCCTTGAGAAACTGCTGCCCTAATCGTGGGCATCATGGCATCTTTGGTATAACAGTGCTCCCTTGACCTTAGACCTCGCCAACATATTTTCTTCCCCACTCCTTTCATTTCCCTCTTCAGTTTTAAAGCAACGTGGCGATACTACGGGAGGGGGGGGGGACCCGGTTTCTCCTGAAGGAGCCACATAAGAAGTGAAGCCTCTGAAACCTTCGCTTGTTTTCCCTGTCGATTCAGAGAAGGACCAAGTGGGCATTGATCTGACTCCACCCACTTTTCCTCTCTGGCTCTCCTTACATGCTAGGTTTGCCGGAAATTTTTGCAAGCTGCTTTTATTTTTATATTTAACGTGCTAAACAGGAGAAGATGTAAAGTGTTGCTCAGAACTTCTAACTCGAGAACTGTGGGAATGAGCAACTGTACAGTACCCAGGTCCTAACCCAGTAACCCTGGTAGTTCACTTCTAGCGGTCAGGAAAATGGGTTTGCTCTGGTCAGTGAATGGAGGTGGGGCAGACTGACGCTTCTGGGACCCTAAAAGTAGTCGTGTTTCCCTTTCATGTGTTCACACGCAACTGAGGTACGTATCTCTCAGTGCTCTACTTACTCCCAGTCTGGATTAGGAAAGTAACTGGTAATTAATCTTGGTCATAGAAAGGAAGACACTCCAGCTGCCTTTCTATCTGTTAGAGGTTATAAAACACAAAACCCTTTGTGTTGCTTCAGACGTGGAAGACCCCTGAGTTACAGCTCTGGACTGGGTAGATGTGGAAGACCCTGAGTTACAGCTCTGGACTGGGTAGATGTGGAAGACCCTGAGTTACGGCTCTGGACTGGGTAGGCGTGGAAGACCCTGAGTTACGGCTCTGGACTGGGTAGATGTGGAAGACCCTGGTTACGGCTCTGGACTGGGTAGGCGTGGAAGACCCTGGTTACGGCTCTGGACTGGGTAGGCGTGGAAGACCCTGGTTACGGCNACGGCTCTGGACTGGGTAGGCGTGGAAGACCCTGGTTACGGCTCTGGACTGGGTAGGCGTGGAAGACCCTGGTTACGGCTCTGGACTGGGTAGGCAGGCCAGGCTGCGCATCCCACACCAAGCTGTGCTGGAAAATGCTTGTGGGCGTCTTTCATTTTATTTCTCTGTATAATTCTATCAGTTTGTTTTATTTTTAATCATCTTGCTTTCTTTTGAAAAGTAGTTCTGGGAGGAACTAAGCGACATTTCATTTAAAAGACATCATTTAAAGAGATTGCGCTACCCCCTGAGTGACAGAGCCAGTGCAGTTTGAGACAGGGTCTTACTGAGTGGGCCAAGAGGCCTGGAGTGTGCAATCCACCTCAGCCTCCGTGACACGACTCTCGCTGGTGTGAGTGCTCGTTCATACCTTCATATTCTGTTTACATGGTCTCACCTTTTTCAGGTGTGTGTGCCTTGTTACCTCAAAAATGATTTGAGACCTTGTACAGGGGCCACGTGTTTCGTGGACATGTCTCCTGCTCATCTCTCTCTGTTGCAGACTTGACACAGTATGCCAGCAAACTTGAATTAAGTGGGTCATCTGGAATTCCAAGTGGAATTGGCTCCTGGCACTCATTCTTCCATACACTCAATCCTGTCCCTTTGCAATACTGAGTCGTCTTTGCCAGAATGTTACAGTTTACCCATCAGATAAACCCATACATTCCTGAAGCAACCGTGTGGTAATATTTAGGGTTGGAGTTGACATTCTGTGTCATCTTCTGTAGCATCTTAAGTAGATGGAGAAAAAGAAAAGAAAAACATAATCTCCCTCCCAGGTGTGAGTTTATGTAGCCTTTCAAACACTGTAATGTGTACCTTTTCAATACTTAAGAAAACCATACATCTTAAAATATAAAAGGTTTTACAGGTTCAGTTAGTAAGTTGAATTAGGTTAGTAAAAGGAAAATGTCAAACATAAACATAGTTTCCTTTATACATTCAGAGTGCCTTTTGAATTACACGTGTAAAAAAGTCAGGGGCTGGAGGAATGGTTCTTTGTGTAAGAGTGCTGAGCACGAGGACCTGAGTTTGGATCTCATCATCTATGTCACAAAGCTGGGTTTGGCTTCACCTGCCTGTGGTCCCAGTACTCTTGGAAGAGAGGAGACAGTGAGGTCACTGGGCTTGCTAACTCTGGTCTTGCTCCAAGTTCAGTGAGATAATGTTATAAAGGAATAAGGTAGAGAATGATAAAATAGAACATCACACTCACATATATACTTCATATCCATCCTCCCTCCACATGCACGCATATGTGCATGTCAACACACACACACACATACACACATACACACACACACACCACACCCGCAGTCTGTGGCCAAGAGGGAGAAGCATTGGCTGACCTGCAGGTAGGACAGGCTCCCTCTGCCTACCTTCCCTGCTTGCCTGTTGAGGAGGCACTGGCTCCTTTTCTGCTTAGTTATGCTATTTGCTTTGAAATCAGTTATACATTACGGGGTTCCCTGGGTGACTCTCAGATTCGCATAGGGAGCAACTCTCGATTTCCCTTCTTCAAGTAGGAGTAATAATATCTGCTGTAAGCTATAGCAAGGGTAGGAGCAGTGTGCATGGTGCCTAGCCTATATCAGGGCTGTTTTTGACAATGACCATTTACTGTCTGTCCCTTAATTTCTCTCCTTCCTATATCCCCACTACCCTTATCACGACACGTGGCATCTTGCTGACCCTTTGAGCACCCATAGTGAAGCTAGCCAGTGGAGCGTCTTCTGTCGTGACATACTTTGTGGTACCTTTGGGGAGGCACATCTGGCTCCCATTCAGAATTCTGAGCTTTGTGGTATTGTGTCACTGTGTCTGGCTGGTGCGCCAGTCCTGAGTGTGCTCTCCTGCCACATGGTCCCCTGGTGAGCTCACAGAGGGTTGGGACTAGAGAACGCGTGTTATATTTTACCTGTTCCACAGAGTCAACATGTTAATCACTTTAGGCTTGCCATCGGTATTCCTTAACTGCGTTAAGGCCATTACATGGGTTGTAAAAATAACCGCTCTGTACGGTTGACCTAATAGAGTCACAGGTGGAAGAACGCTCACACTTGGAAGCCTCCGTAGTTCTGTCTGCTCAGAGTTCCTTAGCCGTTAGCTTAGAGGACATTCAGCCGCTCCTGGGCCGTGCTTCACTCCTGAGCTCCCTCGTCTGCTGGGAGCCAGAACACTACAGGGAGACAAATGTTACATACTGCACGGGCACCTGAGCTGGGCGTGCGCTGTGCAGCCATAGGAAGAACACGGTGGCTCAATGGTCAGTGGTTGAGCTTGTCCCTTGTGTTTGCACCCTGGACTATGGCCTCCAGAGGCACACGGTCGAATCACAAAGGCCTCCCTTCTTCTCTCCCTGTCATTTTAAAACGTGGAGTTTTATATCTTTGGGAGTCTTTTGAGATATTTCTCTAGAGTGTTGCCTCTCCTGTACATACATAGGAAGCCTGCACAAACGTAACAAAGACACTCACTGTGTTACAAAAATGGGTGTGGCTGGGGGGGTCTTTTTACCGTGAAGCAGGCAGGGTCAGGCATGGTGCACATCTTTAATTCCGCACTCAGGAGGTAGAGACAGGCCTTTCTCTGTGTGTTTCCTCTCTCTCCTCCCCCAGTCTACAAAGTGAGTCCCAGGCCAGCTAGGAGTTTACAGTAAGACCCTGTCTGAAAATACACAAGCAGCGATACAGAGCAGGCACATGCTGTCAGGCTAGGAGAAATGTTGACGGTGTCATACTTCCTTAGCTGGGCAGGGGTAAGGGGCAGTCTTGAAACCATCCATGTGTTGCCTCGGGGGATCCTCGCTGCCTCTCAGCCTAGCAAAGCTGCTTTCTCAGTGGCAGGGTGGAATGATGCCCGCACGGATGTCTGCCCCTGCTGGGCTGTGCCCTGCTGCTCTGGGACTCTGCCCATCTCAGTGAAAGATCTCATTTAGAAAGAGCTCATGAAAAATGTGTGGTATGTACGTTCCTCCACAGACATGCATTTCTCTTGGTAAAATTGCTGTTGGCAGGTTTTCACTTCTACTCTGGATTGTGTGAAGCAGGGGCGGGGCCACCCCGGAGCGCAGTGGTAGAGTGTGGCATATGTGAAGTGAGCCTGCGTTTTCTACAAAAAGTACTAACATAGCACTTTGAAAAACACACTGTTTATTTAGCCTTAGTTGAATACTGGTTTGCTCTCTTAATTTTCAGATTTGAGGGTAATTAGAAACGAGGTGGCCTCCTGGGTTAAAAGCAAGCTCGTAACTCTGACTAGGTTTCTCCTCGGCATCACACTCCCAGACTGCTGGGTCCCCCTCCTGGCTTTCCCGTTCTCTAGTCTCTGCCTTTTAGATTGCTTAAGTCGTATAAGTTCTAGATGCCTTTGGACATCTCCATTCTAAAACTGCTAAAATGTGTTCAGACCATGGGAGCGTTAACATTGTTCAGCCCTGAACCCAGTAGATACTTTCATGTCTTGCCTCTTCTGCCTTCTGTGTGGCATGGGCTTCTGAGGGAGAGTCCCCTCTTGTGTGGCCCCTGATAAAATGACCGACCTCCCCCCCCAATCACTCCCCCACCCTGCCCAGCAGTACTAGATAAGAAGCTGTAGTACTTTTGGTGACCTTCTGAAGCAGTCATTAGAGCAAAGTTAAAACCCACCGCCCCTGTACCTCTAATCATTCAAGATGTAAGTGTCCCAGTTGTGGTCTCCCAGAAGAAGATGCTGCCAGACTGGGCATCCGTCACCCCCTGCTGTCAGGCACGGGCTCTGGGTAAACCTGGCATGGACTTGGGTACCCTGACAGCTTCACTGTACACTGGCAACACTACCCAGACGCCCTCCCCTCCCCCACCATGGCTTGATTTCCAGCTTGAGTTGGTCTTGACATGCTTCAGGGATGGCCCTGACCTTACACAGTACTCTGTAGTGACATTCTTTGCCTTAGGAAAGGGGATTCAGTCTTTATGAGGTATTAGTTCACAAATGATTCTCTTAATATGCCAGGGTATAATAACATTGTAAAAGCCAAAAGTGTGGTTTTGGGGTTTATCTTTAAAAGGACAAATTTTTACGCCTTTTGAGGCTTGGTTAATATGGGACGTTGGTTTTGGTAAGTGACATTGGAGTGCTGGTCAGGCTGCTTTATAAAGTGGTATTTACAGTCACTGTTTTGAATTCCATAGGATGCTGACGTAGTTTAGACAAGTACTGACAGTACCGAAGTTCCTGTTACTTAGTACTTAGTTCCAAGTTACTTAGCTATGTCATTGGGATGCATGCTTGTGTGTGTGTGTGTGTGTATGTATGTATGTATGTATGTATTTTAATTAATTATTGTCTTTGACCACAGGAGCTCTTACCAAAGTAAAGGAGAGTAGGAGACACGTGGAGGAGGGGAAGATGGAAGTCCAAAAGGCCGATGGCATTCAAGACCGCTGTAACACTATCTCCTTCGCCACGCTGGCCGAGATTCATCACTTCCATCAAATTAGAGTAAGAGACTTTAAATCACAGATGCAACATTTTTTACAACAACAAATAATATTTTTCCAAAAAGTGACCCAGAAGTTGGAAGAAGCTCTTCACAAATACGACAGCGTCTAATGACTGCACATGGGACCGTGCTCTTGTTTTTGGTTGAAGGATAATTTCCACAGCAGAACAAAACCTGCCTTCTCAGAGCTGTTGCCAACTCTAGGTGGTACAAGGACGGCTTTGTGTTCAGCTGGAACCCAGCTGGATATATAATTATGTAGGAAAGAAGCAGTTAATATGGTTATGTAGCAGAAACAGTACCACACTTTGTAACTAAATTATACTATGTATGCCTACACTACCATTGTAACTTTTGGATAATGATTATACTATTTGCCTTATTGCTTTTTGAAGTATGGGTATATTAGTGTATACTTGGTAGACCTCAAAACCCATGAAGAGTCTCAGAGAAGCTGGCTGGATAAAAGCCTGCTGTGGATGCCTTGTTAGTCTCACAGATCGAGACGACCTAAAGTCAACCTATTCTCTGTTTACAAACTCCAACTGGAGCAGCTCTGCGACTTTGTGCCTTTAGACCGCTTGTTTTCCTTTCGGTCCCACCTGGGTTTGAATCCCCAACGTTTCTGATGGAAAGAGCGAAAGGCGGGCGTGTTGGTGACAAGCCGATGAAAAGCTCCCATTTCTGGGGGTGGTGGGAGAACCAGTGGCCATCCCTTTGCACAGGAAGCGTCACCTGGTAAGATGCTGGCAGTTACAGAGGCAGGAGACGCTTCTGCCGTCTCTGGATGTAAAGTCTCGAAGGGGAAAAGGCAGTGCACCATATTCCCTTACATCTGTAGTACATGGCCTCGACTCAAGGGTCGCACAGATTGGGATTTCAACAGTGCCCTGAGCACATGGAGAAGGAGGGATCCGATCGGGGATAAAGTAATAAAGTACAGAAACAGTGGGTGACAACGCACTCCATCTTAGTTTGGGGGAGGGTCTCCTGTCTTCCCTTTTTTTTTTTTTTTTTTTAGCTTGAAATTTTCTTTTAATGTTCAGCTTTTTGTTTCGATTTCAAATGGATCTACACTGTTAACTGAATGAGACTCCACTGTGATTCACTCGTTTACTTAATCAAAAAAATTTCAGGGATGTCTGTAAATTTCAGTGTTGTACACAATGAGAAGTGCTGTTGGTTGATTTAAGAAGGGACCAGAAATAATTTCTACTATTCCAGTACTAAAGAAAAAAAACCTGATTTATACTGTTTTTAAAAACTAAGTACTGATAAAGCCCCCCTCAGAACATTTAACCTTAAAAATTATTTTGAATATCGCCTTTTATTATTAGAAGGGAACTGCAAATGACTGACAAATACCAAAAAGATTCACAAGCAGGCTTCATCTAAAAAGCACAAAGAAGTTCTGGTGTGAAATGCCCAAATCTCAAATGGTTTTTGTAGTTGCTGAGCTAAATAATGAGATTCTTGAGTTTACAGATGTCAAAGCTGTCACTGAAGGCTGCGGTACCTGCATCTGCTGTCCTGTGAACTACACTTCCACCGCCCTGGAAACCCTGGTACTGAAATGGTAACACGGGAGTACAGAGGCCAGTCTCAGAGAGGGTGAGCCACAGTTACCCGAAAGGGTCAGCTTGCAGAAAGGTCCAAAAAGGAAAGGCAAGTGGGATAATTACTTAAGAGCACATTTACTCTCTACGAAGAAATCACATATGGGCTGACATTTTAAGAACAGATTGTGATCATTTTGACCTCTGGTCAAATCCGTGTACTTCAGGACTCTGAGGCGAACGTGGCTTCCTGTGGCGCACTGTCTTTACTACAGGCACGTGGGACTGTCGCCAAAAGCCATGCTCTCTTAAAAAGCAACTTCCTCTCTTTGATCGCAAAGTACAGCTAGATAAAGAAAACCCATATATATTTAGAAATTAATTTTATTCCAGAATTTTGGAGGTTCCGAGGATAGCATTAAGTTTGAATTGGTTTTGAAGAAGCAAGCTCTCTGCGTTTCAGATGATTTGGACGTCACATTCATTTGCCTCTTTGTTTTGATGGTGGTTTGATTTTTTTTTTTTTTCTTTTAATAAAATTACTAAACTTGTGCAATAGTAGCAAGGACATTACCTGAGGTGTCTTGTCTGATCGTGCTTTAGCCAGGGGGGACATAGCGAATCATCAACTAAAGATTAAAGTACAAAGAAGTATAAAGTTCATGCTGTCTCCTCCTGAGATAACTTCTGTCCTCCCTAGCCACATAGCATAATCTCACTGGTTCGTGAGACTTTAAGTGAATTCTGTGGGTTAATGCACCAGACTTACTAGTGTCCATTTCATCCAAGATCCTTACTCTCTAACGTTCTTGGCCCTATTGAAACATTTCAGTATATCTAAACATACTGCAATGTTAATACCCAAGAGAAAAGCCATTATGTACGTGTATGCTGGTCACACGATCAGTGTGGTACCGTTTTATTTGTTACAGTTCTTGTTTTGTTTTGTTGTTTCTGTTTTTTAAATAAACTATCACACCCTTCAAGCCATCGCTTGTCTTTATTTTCTAGAAGTTGTCATTTTGGTATGGAATTATGTATACCACAAGTGTGGGAGGGTGGCCCTGATATGCCTGGTCTCAACTATTCTAATTGCAGGCAGGGAATTGTTTATGGGCAGTAGCCATGGTGCAGTGAGACTGGTTTGACAGTCATGCATAGTTTTCTAGGTGGTTGTATCTGAAGGCACAGCCCACCCCCAATGGAGAAACACATTGGAAAGTGAACCATCAATCAGTGCAGTGGTGAGGTTCCCAGGCTTCTCTGGTACCGTCTTGCGTTTACTGCTAACAATACAGCAGACTCTCAAATGCTGGTTTTTAACGGTCTTACATTTTGTTGCTGTTCTTGTAACTAAGAACCTGAAAGAAGTTCCAGTTTGTCAAATCGAACATGTAACGTTTGTATGTAAACCTTCTCCTAAGCTCCTCCATCTAGACATTTCCTCCCCTGTGAGCTTGATTAATTCTCTCAGAATCAAATACTCCGCCTGAGCCTTTAATGTCTTGGGCATCATCTGCTTTTTCTCATTTCAACTTTGTCTTTGGTTAACAGAGTTATTAGTCAAACAGGGTGTTATTTATTTTTAGATGAGAAATGTGGAATACTGTTTACTTCCTTCAAAATGTTATGAGTAGTGCGGATCAGACAAATTTATCTTTCCAAAAATAAACAAAGGTTGCTTCATTCTCAGCTTCAGTAGGGTGACGTGTTTTCTTCTTTCACCAAGGAAGCTTTCTCTAACATGAGACACAAAGACACTGAAAGACAGATGGCTTTCAACTGAAAGCCACTTGTATTGTCCATGGAACGCTGAATGTCAAGCAGAACACCATTCAGGTGGTCTTACTCAGTATTTATGTTAGTAAACTGAGATCTTTGACATGATAGTTCACTTGGATCTAACCCTAGACACACAGTAGGTGTTGAAGTAAAATCCTTACAAACTGTCTGCAGTGGTTACGAGAAAGGGGCAAGCTCAAACCTGCTGAATCCAAAAAACGGCTTGCAAGGGACCTGGGCCATCCCCCCAGGGGCCATGGTCCCTGGGGATTTCGTTTGCTCCCTTTGGAGCTCTGTGAGGTCATCCCTGTGCAACATTGCAATCCTGTCTTCCTGCTCTACCTCAGCCCCGCTAGCCTTCTGTACTGGCTAATTTTGTGTCAGCTTGACATAGCTGGAGTTATCACAGAGAAAGGAGCTTTAGTTGGGGTAATGCCGCCATGAGATCCTGCTGCAGGGCATTTTCTCAATTAGTGACCAAGCGGGGAGGGCCCCTTGTGGGTGGTGCCATCTCTGGGCTGGTAGTCTTGGATTCTATAAGAGAGCAGGCTGAGCAAGCCAGGGGAAGCAAGCCAGTAAGGAACATCCCTCCATGGCCTCTGCATCAGCTCCTCCTCCCTGACCTGCTTGAGTTCCAGTCCTGACTTCTTCAGTGATGAACAGCAATGTGGAAGTATAAGCCAAATAAACCCTTTCCTCCCCAACTGCTTCTTGGTCATGATGTTTGTGCAGGAATAGAAACCCTGACTAAGACACCTTCCTTTCTCAAAGGACCTACAAGGGAAGACAGGAAGTGGTTGGCCCCTCTCACCAGGAACTGCATCCTGTGGGTCCACACAGCCAGCCCAAATGAGGTCGTGTGTCTTTTCCCAGAGATCACACAAACTAAGGGGTGCCACTGCTGATGCTCATTCTGGAATCTGCCTGAAGCCTATTGATTTCATCTGGTTCTATTGGGTGGCATCACCGCTTTTGAGCATCCTCTAAGACCCCTGACGCTGCGTGGCTAGGAACTCTAGCATTCTTTGGCTGTGATATAAAGGTGCAGCCGGGGAATATGAGCGTGTGTGGAGCAGCTTTGTCTTAAGGGAAAGAACTGACTGAAGTCTTGACAGACTGGGAAGCATGTCAGAGCTTATTGATGTCACCTAGCTCCTGCCCCGTGCCAGTAACCTGTGACATAAAGATGACCATGGCTGAGTGTGGTTAAGATGTTTGATTCCCAGATGGTCAGTGTAGCTCTCACAAATGCAACTTGATCACACAGGTGAGAGCAACGGCGTGTTCTCCAGTGTTGACATTCTGGTTACTAAGAGCATGGAAGGCTGCTGCTGCTGTGCCAGTACTCTGACCAGGAACCCAGGAAAAACCTCACAGTGGAAGCCTTTTGGCCCTACCCCAGGCCTCTGAGGTAAAGGGAAGTCAGCCAGGATTGGTTTGTGGCCACAGCCTTGGAGGCCACAAGTTCTAACAAGGCCCTGGTCCCTTAATGTCCCTACACCATCATTCTTGTGGTAGCCCTAGAGCTCTCAAACGTGATAGTGGCTGTCTTGTCTTAGTCCATCCTTACTGGTAAAGTATTTGAGTCATGTAGTGAGGGCAAGACTGACTGTCCCCATGAAGTGACGTTCAAGGGGGCTTGAAACACTCAAGAGGGTGTTCTATTGCCTTGTGACTTTGTTAGCTCGTTGAGAAATGGACTCTGAAGCTGAAGTCCTCTTTTCCCTGTGCTTCCTGTTTTCATACACTCCAGGAAATGACTCTCAGCCCCTCAGAGTTTGCTGGGTTGGCAGGCCTCTCTGCAAGCTGAGCCAGCACATCAGAAGAATGACACTTTGGAGCCAGAGGCCTGGGTCCACCCAGAGCTTCTTCATACCCCGTATGACCTCAGGCAGTTGGCTGACCCATCTTTGCCTTGTGTTGTGCGATAGACCTCCTTAAGAGTTTATGACACTGGGGACCTATTGATGCAGACCACCACGGAAAGTCCTTAGCCATTTTACAATTGTCGTCTCTAAACAGATACTAGAAGCGATCATTGATTCCAGAATCAGGTAATGAATGTCACATGACCTTGAGCTACTGGTGTATGTGGGTAACCTGCAGCCTATAGGCTTCGTGTGCCCAGCTGCGAATGTGTCTCAGAACAAAACAGTAAGTTTACTCAAGACTTTGAGTTGTTTTCATAACTCACTTGGAAAATCCTCCATCTGGAGCTTCATAGATGACAACCATGTGTTGCGATGTCTGATGGTTCTGCACTCCTGGGCTTTTCCGACCTAGCTCTCTTATTTTTAATAGGATATAGTGACTCCTCAACAAAGACAGGGCAACAATTGAATGGCAAATGAGCCCTGAGCTCAAGGATGGGAAGAGGGTTAAAGCAAAGGTCCCTAATTTTAGGGGACAAAGTGACAGGAAAGATTTGGACAATGAGAACATGGTGGTAACCGTGCCAGAGAAAATGAAGGAATCCCCAGCAGGGTCCCAAGCAGGCGTGAGGTTCCCGCTTGCTCCTGCCTTTCTTATGCCCTGTGTAGCCAGGCACAGGACCAACCTTCCTCCAGCATCCCACTCCCCAGAGCCCAGCCCAGCCTCCTGAATCCTGCAGACCTGACTCCTATCACTCTCGGATGTGCTGGGTAGATGATGGGGCTTGGGGTTCCAGCTCATCCTTCATCCTTTGGTACCAATCCCAGTCTCTGGGATTTCCAAGAGCTGAGTGCCAGCGTTTTTTAGGAAGTTGGGCTATAGCTCTAGGCAAGAAGAAAGAGTGGAAGATGGCTCAGAATTCTGCTTTGGTTTGCCAGATTACTAGTGGTCCCATTGAGTTGCTCTTCTCCCTCTTACAGAATGAACTTGAAGCCCAGAGGAGCTGCCTGCTCCGCGTCAGTACCTGGCTCTGACCTCATCGAGAGACGCGGCATTTGGATGGTCAGTGCGTTCTCTCTGGGAAGCTGAGTTATTGGTGCCTTGGAGTCACTTTGGCGGCAGCCTGGGCTCATGTTCAGTGTTAGTGTAGACCAGGTTAGATCAGATAATTTATTTGTTCTACTTTTGTTCAACCTGTTTGAGGAAATAGCTTTTTCCTTAAAATGGTTCCCTTGGGAACAAAAATATTTAAAAAAAAAAAATTAACATGCAGTCAAGGATTTGGCAAAGCAGGTTCAACCTAAAACTGACAGTGCCTCTGAGTGCTTGTTATCAAAATATTTTAAATCATTTTTTTTTCTGTCACCTGGCCCATCTGGGAATTCTCTTCCAAGCTAGCTGGAGTGGTTAGGAGCTAACATGCAGCCTGAGGCTGTGTGATCATAACTTCATAGTCTGCATAAATCACAAGGCCTTCAGAAAAGTAAAAGCTGGGATTCCAGAGTAAATGGGGCTTCTTGAAATGTTAGTGGCTGTTAGTCTAGCATTCATGGAAAGTTTGACTTTTTAAGTTGCTGATGTTGACATTGCATGATGTGCTTCCACAGTATCTAAAGTACCAAAACCTGTGTGGCAGAATGATGGCTTGTGTCTGTAATCCCAGGATTCAAGAGCCTGAAGCTGGGGGAATTGCTAAATTCTAAACTAGCTTGATCTACATAGCACCCTAGGGCCTACATAATGAACTCTCAAATAAATAAGAAATCTCTGTCAGTATAGAATTTCCAAAGAAAATTAAATGAAATAAGAGACAGAACAGTATCCTACATGCTATTCCAATGAATAAAACAAATGCTTACATGTGTGTAGATTATTTCATACATATTGGTAACAAGGTTATGTCATTTGTTTTTGGGGCTGAAGACTTGGGGCAAAGAGATGAGTGGCTGTTCATCGAATACTCTGTTGGAGCTTTTGTGGTTGAATGATTGACTCTGTTTGGTACTTTAAACAAACAGAGCTGGAGGTAAAATATGAATTTAACAAAGGGGCCAACAAAATTTAAGGATGACAGAGAGGTGGATGGAGCCACAGCCCAATGCCTTTGAGACCTTGAAACGGATCTGTTCACTGTGTTACCCCTTGTTGAGACCCACTACATTTGGAATAACTGAACCATAGACTGTAAGGACAAGTGTGACCAGGCCATGGCCTCTTGTTTTATGTACTGTGAGCTATCCATTTGTCTTTCTGATCAAAATCCCTCCCGGCTCCCGATCTGTGAATCCCTTCTTGAGGCTCTCTTCTCAGTTCCTGGCTCCTCCTCTGCATTCTTATAACTTATGATGGCATTTAGCAAAGAGTTACCTGTGGATCCAGGGATAGAACTTCTTTCTCTTACCATCGATATGTGGCGTCTGCTATGGGCATGGTTCTGCCGTCACGTCCATGCGCTATCTACAGGGCTCTCCTCAATTTGGTGAGCAAGGAAGATAGAAAATAACAGATCTAGAAAGAGGCAGCGCTGGAATCTGAATACAGGTCACCTGACCCCACAGCAGTCTCAATCACTTGTCACCTGGCTAATCCCATGCAAGGTGGCAGGGAAGTCGTGCTGTTGTCTGTTTCCTCCCTGTCCCTGTCTTGTACTTCCCCAAGATCCCAGCTGTACCAGGACGAGCCAGTAAATGCAGACACAGGCAGCCTTAATCACGGAAAACCCGTGAGCGAGCGAGCGAGCGAGCGAGCGAGCACGACTCCCCAGGTTGGTGAATGATACTAAATGGCACTTTAAGAAACAAATGAAATGGAGACATTTGAGCCCTGGGCACCAGCCCTGCCAGCACACACAGTCGCCTTCCTGTGAGGGCCATCGTTCACAAAGACAGGCCTCTGTTCGGCTTCCAGGAGAATGGTGGGCCGGCTGGCCGCAGAGCGAGCGGCCACAGAGAGGCTTTGTGCAGCAGGGCACTGCCTCTGTGCACCAGCCTGCCGATGCGATGCAGATTTGTGGCCCTGCAGAGTAACAGACAGATCCCTCCCCCCCCCTCAAGCCCCACACATCACACCCTTTTGAGCCATTCATGAATGGCTAGCTGTTGGGTTTTGACTGTAAATCCTCCACTGCTAAGTTGCTGCTGTGCAGAACAGGGGAAAGGGCTTTGGAATCAAATCAGGAGGAAGGGAGGGAAGTCTCTCTGAGTTGGGGGCCCAGGGAAACTCAGCATCGTCAGAGCTGCTGGAGAGAAACCCAGATGCACCATGAAAATCAGTCATTTGCCATGTTGTTTCTTTTAGTAATATAAACACCTCCAGTGGGGCAGACTTCAGACCAGCATGTTCTCTGCGGTTGACAAGCCCTTTGGGAAACCGTCATTTCTTCAAGGACATTTACCCCAACGAACCACACACTGAAAGTAAATTAGTTCCAAAAGCTCACGAAGGCATCTCTCTACGTGGTAGAGATATCCTGGACGTGAGGTGATGACGTGCTTCTTTCATTCCACGTAATTACTCGACTGCCTGTTGCGTTGTTAGAGACTCTGTCCAAGGCCTTGGGGATAGAGCAGTGATAAAACTCACCAGACTATGTCCTAGTATATGGAGAACGGGAATAAGTTCATTAGTGAAAGACAATGTAATACTTAGAAGAGAGCAAGTGTTCCAGGGACAACAAGAAGTGGGAAGAGACGGAGGATGAGCAGGGATGGTTTTGCCATGAGCTGGTCAGGATGGGATTTACGACTTGAAGGGTTTTAGAGAGAGCCTTACATGGATAACCAAAGACAGAATGTTGCAGAGCATATAGAGCAGAAGCAAAGGTCCTGGGGCAGGAGCATGCCTAACATAGTTGAAGGATAGCAGGGCATGGGGGGAAGGGGGCTGTGTGGCCTTGTGAGGAAGGGTGGGTGAGGTGGGGTAGTCTTTGCAGGGTTGAGTGGGAGATTAGCCTAGAGGAGGAGGAAAGGGCAGAGAGGGGCCATAGCTGTCAGGGAATGCTGTGCATTTCTCTCAGTGAGATGGGGATCCCTCCAGAGTACAGTGGAAAGGTTATGGTTTGCTTTGTGGGACCTGAACAATGGCCACCGAGCCTGTGAAAAACAGGCAGGAAGACCTACAGAAAGCTTTGCATCCTCCGATGTGGGTGTGACCTATACCAAGACTGGCAGAGGATGCTCAGGGCAGCTGGGTTGAGGCCCTGGGCCAGGACAACATATCCCCAGGGTATGTGCCTGTGTCTTCTGAGCATCTATCTCTGGAGACAGCCTGCTTTTGAATGTTGACCTATTTGTCGTCTGTTGACTGCCATGCTCAGTGAATTGTTGATTCCCTTAGCTAGGCTCTCCTAATGATGCAGTGCCTTCATAAGGTAGCTGGGAAAGTTATCCTATCTAAGTCCTAGGACTGCTTCGCTACCGTCTTCAGGTATAGCACCCTGCCCTAGAAAACTGCCTTCCACGTCTCTGGGTGCCACATCTATTTTCAGTTTTTGCTTGAACTTTCTGAGAACCTTGCCGCTGGGATCAATGGAGTCTGCCTACTTGTCATCGACGCCAAATTCTGTTTATCCCTGGGGTCTCTATTGCAGGTCTGTTCATCGACCCTGGAGACTTTGTAACTGCCTGGTCCTGAGTTAGCCCTATTTGGACAGTCTGGGGATGCTCCTGGATTCCTTCCCACTGCCCAGGACACGGTCGGCTTCCTAGCTTTCTGTAGCATGGGGCTTTAGCTGTTTGCTTGCCTACCAGGCTGCCATACCTCCAAACTGACAGGTGAGGCTTCTTGTACCTCTCTCAGTACTTTTGGTTCTTCTTTTGTTTTGTTTTGTTTGTTTTTTTTCTCTCCATTACTTACCTGCAAATGAGCTAGCAAAACCACAGATTCTTTTTCTTTTGGATATGGTCATTTCAGAACCAAGTTTAACGTCAACATCACCCAAGGACCTTTAAAAATGCTATTCTGTTGGGATGGAGAGATGGCTCAGGATGGTTAAGATGGCACACTGATTGCTTTTGCAGAGGACCTAAGTTCATTTCCTAGCACCCACATTAGATGGCTCACAACTACCCGTAACTCCAGCTCCAGGAGGATCTGAAGTGTTCAGGCATGTACACTCATGTGCACAGGCACACATCCATCTATACATAATTAAAAATAATAAAGAGCCTTTTAAAAATTAGTTGTGATACCTAAACTAATCAAGGCAGTGTCTTGAGGGTGGGCTCGGGCTTCAGCGTGCTGCCAAAAGCTCCCAAATAATTCTGAATACAATGTCACTTTCCTCAAATAAATACGAGTAGGGCCAGGCTCCACAAACTATTTAGACGACAGCTCAGAAATTCTCTCAGGGTGAGGACGTATGGAGAGTCAGTCAGGGAAGAGATTAGAACAGAGTTTCTCAACTATAGAGAGTAGTTTCTGTTACCCTACTTTATGCTCTGGGTGGACCACGTTACCAGCCACTGCCTTGGTTCCCTTGGATCCTAGAATGAAACACGCGCGCGCACGCACACACACACTTACTAACGTGCTCTTACCTTCATACCCAGCTCAACACCTCTAAATCTGCCCTCAGCTTAGTTGCGTTTCTAACTTCCAGCCTGCTACCCAAGGCCCAATCTGGGAAGGAGCCTATGGCTACTCTACCCAAGATCTTACATGGCTGCTGGCTCTCTTTCCCTCTGAAACATGGCGAAACCATTCCTCCTCCTTTGTCTACTAGTCTGCCTATGGGAATCCGGAAGTCCCACCTCTTCCGCCCAGTCATTGGCCGCTAGCACCTTCATTGATTGATCAAAAACCAATTGGGGAACAGGACCTTCGTTGGTCACATGCAGATTCCCTATCAAAGCATCAGAACCAACCCCTACACTCAACTTTCCCAATGCAGAGACCCGTTTATTCAGTCCCTCATGTTCTGGTGATCCCCAGGTCTAAAAGTATTTCCTTGCTACTTCATAACTGTAATTTTGTTACTGTTATGAATTATAATGTAAATAAGTAATGCAGGGTATCTGATATGCGACCCCCAAAGAGGAATGACCCACAAATTAGGAACCACTGGATTAGAAGAAGAAAAACGTTGATTATAGAAACTTAAATCTTTGTTCCATTACCAGGACCCAAGGCCTGGAGTGCACTGTGAGTTAATGTGGTCTAGTCTTATAAATAGTCTTATATAAGTCTTATTATAAGTCTTATATAGACTTATAATCTGTTTTGAGTAGCACGATCCTGTATGACAGTTTGTGTGCATGGGTAAGAGGTGGTGATTTGCTAACTGTGATTTCAATGCATCATGAAATGTTTCTCGTTCTTTAAGCCATTTGAGAAGTGGCCTCAGCCCACCTGGCAAGCAGGGACTGGGGAGAGTAGACATGGCCAGGAGGACAAAGATTTCTAGAAGTTGGGTCATCTTTTTTTTTTTTTTTTTTCAGGACTCAAGACATTGGAAAAGTCTCTTAAGTTTCCCACAATGGGAAGGTCTGTGCATCTCCTATTACAGAGGTGGAGGACTGAGGGTTGGGAAGTTAATTATGTACAGGTCCTTCATGCAGTTTTGTAGAATTTCCTGGTCTCCTGTGCTACCCCACCCATCTTGCCACACTGGACCTCATGCCAGCTGGCCTTTCGTAAGCCGTTTCCTCTGTTGTTCTGGCCTTCTGAGTCCTCTTTGTCTGGGTAGATCCTGCTCCTCCTTCTGGAGTGGGTTCGGGCATTACCTCCCATTGGCAGCTCTCCCTGTGTTGTCTTCCCAGCCGTACTTGGTTAGGTGTCCCTCCCCTTGGATATTTGTCATACTTCATATAATCTCTTACCTACTTCCCCCTTCCTCTATTTCGCTTCTTTGCTCTATATTTTCTAGTGTTTAATGGGGTGCCTGGCATATTGATTTATGGAATAAAGAGTGGGTAATGACCTTTTTCACTGTTAGGTTTTAATTGCCACGTAGTCCCAAGCAGAGTGACTTAAAAGCTCAGTGGCCCTCTTCCTCTCCCTCCCTTCCGGTTCAAATTGGTTGGCAAGAAACATCGCCCCCCTTCTCTTGGGCAAAGTACACAGTCCTCAGCATCCATTGTCATAGCACAGTGCTTTACCAGGTTCCTGCAGGTGGGTGTTCCAGGCGCCAGCTGTGGCTCAGATGTGACTTAAGTATACTGGAGGCTCACTCCTCACTCTGGTGGTATTGAAGCTGGTGGTACCTGTAAGAGATGAGGCCTAGCAGAAGACGGGCACCCTCTCTGAAAAGGCATACTGTCGTTCTTGGGAGCATCTGCTTTTCATGATAGCAGCTGTTAGGAAGAGGAAGAGCCTGGCTCTGACTCTTTCTCTGGCTGCTCATCTCCCATGTGATCTCCTGTTATCAGCAGTCCCCTCCCAGGCAGCTGATGGGAGGTCCAAACTTGAACATTCATTCTCTAAAAACTGCTTCCTTATAAAACACCTAGCTCCAAGTCTTTGTTAGGATGATAGAAAATTAACTGATCCAGTTGCTTACAGTTTGTTGTGGTGGTGGTGGTGGTGGTTACAAAGGATGCTTCAGTGAACTCCTTTACTCAGTACATTAGTTGCCTGCTGTTGCTGTAACACACCATCTCAAACTCAATCACTTAAACTCTCAGAAATGCATTACTTTATATTTCTGGATGTCGCAAGCCCAAAGTAGATAGCATGGAGGTCAAGGTGTCAACAAGATTGCCCTTTTCTTTGGAGACTACAAAAAGGAGGTTCTTTTCCTGTCTTTTCTAGTCATGATGATGACTTCGCTTCCTGGCTCCAGGCCTCTTCCATCTTGACAATCCACACTGAGTCTTTCCTATTTTGAATCACTCTGGCATGACCCCTCTGTCATCCTTTTTCACAATTAGAAGACCCTTGGGACTACACCGGGCCCAACAGGTAAATCTAGGAGACTCTTAGAAAGATAACCTTTATGGTGTGTGCAGCCTCTGTTGCCTCTTGCCATGAATGTAACAGAGTTACAGATTCTCAGATTTAAGATGTAAACATCTTTGGAGGCAGCTTTATTCAGTTTACCATATCATCTATCTTTGAATGTTTGTATGATGATCTCTGTGAAATAAATTAACTAGACATGAACTTGTAGGATCATGAAAGATTTGCACAGTTCATTTGCCTTCATGGTGGTCTAGAGTTCTGTCACCCATACATGCAAGTCCCAGGCCTGTCACCCTCCATCCTGAACATTTTAGTGCGTTGATTCATTGTCAGTTTTACTGTTGAAAGTAATTTAGTACTGTAGAATATGAAAACTAATAAAATCTGACATGTCTACTTCCCTAAAAGCTGATGTAGCACAGATGTATTCAGGATCTAAAAGCCAATTGTGTTTGCCTTTCAAAGGACTGTATTCTGCTTAAGTTAACATTCATACAAGTCCACATGATCTGAGAACCAACAGTCAGTGATGTACAGAATCAGGATTAGGGAATACTTATGGTAATTTGTTTGGCTAAGAATATATACTAGGATTTGAATCCATTGATTTATTGATTTGTACATTCATTTTTAACATACAACTTATAAATACTAGACATTCTTCAATTTCTAGGAACTTACAAATAATTAAAGGGGCTAAGATACAAACGCCAATACACAGCAAATGATTGACAGTTGATGATTATATTTGAATAAAATCCATCCACTGCAACTGTGTACTGTCTTGTTACAGTGGACCACCTTTATTCTGGACATTTCAATGCTTTTAGGAAAATAGCTAGACAGTTATGCAATAGAAAGCATAGTGACCCAAACTTTTGTCTGAGAACAAATGTTTACCAAGTTTCAAAGGGTAATCTCAAAAATAGACTATTTGAAATAAGTCAGTCACACTGTTTCAGCAGGTAGCATAAGGTGCTTAGAACAGTCAAATCCATAGGCATAGAAAGTAAGATCATAGTTGCCAGGGTAGACGACAGAAGAGCAGGAGCGAGTGGTGGATGGGTAGAGATCTTTAGAGTTTTAGTTTTGCAAGCGGCAAAGCAGTGTTAGCTCGCTTAATGTTACTTAGCTACAGACCCAAAGAGGACTGAGAAAGTAAAACTGTCGTGTATATCACCTTTTATTTTTTTTAAGATTTATTTATTTATTACATGTAGGTACACTGTAGCTGGTTTCAGACACATCAGAAGAGGGCATCAGATCTCATTACGGATGGTTGTGAGCCACCATGTGGTTGCTGGGATTTGAACTCAGGACCTCCGGAAGAGCAGTCAGTGCTCTTAACCGCCGAGCCATCTGTCCAGGCCTATACCACCTTTTAAAAACCCTTCAAAATGCTCTTTTCTAAGCAGTCCTGGGAGGAAGTTACTGTAAGCGCTTGAGTGACATGTCTCTTAGACCCATCTATTCCTTGCCTGGGTAGTACTTACCCAAAGCTGTCCAGTTAGATATTAACTAATCTATTTGGCAGATGAAGAAGGCTCTATAACTGTCCAGCCAGAAAGAACCACATTAACATCGAGCTGTCCTGTTGGTGGGAGCCTGTAACCCAGGCATAAGAGGAAAGAGATCGGAGGGAGGGTCAAAAGTCCAAGGACGCCCTTGGCTACATTGTGAGTTTGAGTCCAGCCTGAGATAAATGGACTTTGTCTTGAAAACAACAATAATAAAAAGATGCTCCCCAGAGTGGGGCACAGTAATTCACACGTGTCTGACTTCAGTAGTCATGAGGCTGAGGTAGGATGATGGAGGATTGTGGGTTTCAAGCCAGTCTGGGCTATAGTGTAAGAACTGTTTCAAAACAACAAAAACCCTACCAAAACACAAAAAGACGTCCCTCTTCCAGGTACAATCACAAACCACCACAAGTGTATTAACATAGAATATAAAAGCCTTGGAAATATCCAGCGTCTACAGGTTCATGTTACTAAAAAAAGTTCTTCCTTCTTCCTCTCTTTCTTCCCTTTCTCCCTGCCCTTCTTGCTAGCAGTGTTAGAGTCCTTTAAGAATCTCAGTGACACAGCAGCACGCAACCCGTATCAAGGTGACTTGTAATTACACTATCTGCTCTTTTTGCTGGGAAAGCTAGGGCGGATCTGTTAGAGATCACACAAAGGACATGCCCCACCTGCCTCTCCTCCTCCTCGGGCCTGGATGACATCATATAAGAAGTCATTTCCTGCTTGATTCTTATCTCTAGTGCTCACTAAATTAATGGCCTTACATCCTTTACTATGAGAATGGAAGTACAATGACTTCCTATTGAGGTTTATGCTTATGACCCTGAAAAAACCCAACCAGTAGTTTGGTAGAACATATGCTGCTGAAATCCAGTCGGCACTATTGCCATTTGCTGACCGATGCATTTCTGACCCACAAATTTGCTGACTTAAACAAGGCCTAACAGACAGTATAGAAGTTTTACAGCAGGTTGAAACGGGCGGTGGTCACTATAAACTCTGTCACTATGTGACACTCTAAAGCTGATCACCCTGTACAGGAAGGAACAATGAAAATGGCAGTATTCCCACCGTATTTCCATGTTACCACCAGAATCCAACAGCTGCCCATTTCAGAGGGAAACTGGGTATTGAGTAAGGAAATGTCAGATTTCTTCAGGGAAATTCATGTGACTGAGAGGAGCAAGCTGTGAACTAAGGCCATCACCGAGGAAAGGCTGAGGTAGTTACAGATAATCATTACCAATATTCGTGTTTAGATGACACCACTCCAGAGTCAAGCTGACTGACCAAACTCACTGAAGACTGATATTCACCACCCCGTTAATTATCAAAAATGTTGCCTTTTATGCCCCAGAGGTTTTGGGGTGTCATTTTATTGTCAAGTCTTAACAGACTGCTCTTTAATGCAACAGAATGACGCTGATGTTCACTTTATAGATGTACTAATGGTTTAAGAGTGAAATTATTCAGGGTCTTGGGTTTCTTGACTTTAATGTGAGGAATGTCCATCTTTCTTATTCTCATCAACAGGAAAGAGATATAGGGCTGACAAAAACAGACAGAAGGCAATAAGTTCTAGAATTTGAAACTGTTTCAGCAGATCATGATTATTTTGCTTAGGGGGGTAAGTTAACAACCTGTTTGGATTGTTCTAAACGGAGGGCTTTTTTTTTTTTTTTTTTTTTTTAATGAGAAACTCAATACTTATCAAATGATACTTGGTAAGTTTAGGAAGGGTGAGGGAAAAACAATCACTTCGGTGTTAAGCTACTTTGTTTTGGGACCCCTGACTCCCCCTGAGAACATGGCTTCTGAACTTGTTCTGTTGTCACCCCGGAGGAGGGGAGCATGTCACTCTCTGCTGTTGAGTTCTGTAGTGGCTATTCCTGGTTGTCAACTTGACTATATTTGGAATGAACTATAATTCAGAATTGGAAGGCTCACCAGTGACCCTAATCTGGAGGCTGGGAGATAGAAGTTTCTGACCTGGATCTTGGTATGGAGATCTTGAGGCATAGTGGCTATGGATTCCAGAAGATTAAGACAGGGAGATCTCCGAGTTCAAGGTCATCTGGGATTAAAGGTGTGGTGGCACACACCTTTAATCTGGGCTACACCTTCTGCTGGAGACCATATAAGGACAGTGGAAGAAGGGAGTCTGGTTCTCGCTCTTTCGCCTTCTTGCTGTGTGGGACTAAGCAAGTGCTAGATCCTTGGACTTCCAATCACAGCTACTACTGAACCATTGTTGGGATTTGGACTGCAGACTGTAAGTCATCAATAAATTCCTTTACT
Organism: Mus pahari; assembly: GCF_900095145.1. Classification (NCBI taxonomy): domain Eukaryota; kingdom Metazoa; phylum Chordata; class Mammalia; order Rodentia; family Muridae; genus Mus; species Mus pahari. The sequence continues at coordinate 43,792,150 of NC_034600.1, read as the reverse complement.
ATATAGAGACTATCCGTAAGTTCTGTGACTCTAGAGAACCCTGACTAATCCAAGTACTAAGAACGAGGTGATTTACAGAAGGTCAGAAGAGGAAGACGTGAACGAGCAGTGGGTCTAATGTAGGTTGTCTAACCTCAGAGCCTTTGTTCTTAACAGTGGCTGAATTCCCTTGAGTTTTCTTTGAAATTGGTTACAAACGTGGAGGCAGAAAACCCAGTGGTTAGACTTAAATCCTTGTGAATAGGTGACTGGGGGAAAGGGCTTTGGAAGGGGGAGACACCTTGTCTCTCTTCCTTGTGTGGTGTATGTCCTCCGGCTGCTAACTCTACTTGAACCTCCATCTTTTTGTCCAGGTAGAGGACCCTAGACTCGTCCAATATTTTCCCGTGATCCTGAGTGGATTTGATGTTTTATATTACCCTTCTTTGAACAGCTTGAGTAATTCATCTTTTCTGATGGTAAATCTGATTGCTTAGTAGAATATATATATATATATATATATATATATATATATATATATATATGTGCATATATATATATATATGTGTGTGTATATGTATATATACATTATATATGTGTGTGATTATATATGTCTAATTTACATGCATGTTTGGTTTTTAAGTTTTGTCATCAATATCCTACAAATTAAAAAAAATCAAGCATCTTATTTATTCATTTAAATGTGACATTGATCACTTTCTCTTCAGTTATTACTGAATGCTTATGTTTTGTCATATTTATACTTGTAGAGATGAGTAAGTTTTTGATACAGAATATTAGCTTTTACTTACCGTTGTACCAAATTACTGCATGCTTAGTGGCTTAAAACACCCTATACATACTGCTTTCTAATTTTAGAGGTCAGAGTCAGGACTGGGATTTACTGGACTAAAATGAAGGTGTTGGTTGGGCCACATTCATACTGTAGGATCCTGGGGAAATTTATCTCCTTCCAGTTTCTAGCTGGGCTCACGGCCACCTTCCGTCTTCAAAGCCAGGAAAGGCTGATGAAGTGCTTCTCACAGAGCATGCCTCTCATCTTGACTCTTCTGACTTTTCTTTCTTTCTTTCTTTCTTTCTTTCTTTCTTTCTTTCTTTCTTTCTTTCTTTCTTTCTTTCTTTCTTTCTTTAAGCTCCTTGGTGATTCTGTTTGGTCTTCTTGGGTAATACAGGATGAACACCAAATTTCAAACTCAGTTGCCTTGCAACCTTAAATCCATGCAATCTAACTCCCTCTCACTCTGTAATACAGCATGATCATAGAAATCATAATTTTGGGGACCACTTGGGGGTGGGGAGAGACATCATTCTGCTCCACATGCAGTAATTCTTCTAGAAGTCTATCCAGAGGAGAAGACACAGAGAAGGCTTAAAGGCTACCATGTCAAATAGAACTCTCAACTTATATTGCACTTGGGAGTTTAAGAGTTCCCATCTCCCTCGTCCTATTGAGAGACACTAAGGAGTATTGATTCTCTATATCCTTCAAGTCTGCAAGATTATGGTGCAATATCTTCACGTGATAGGAAATGCCAAACATGAAGCAGTACATGGTGGAAAGTAGGTTCCTTCCTGACCTGTATGTTCTATGATGGCCTGGGTTGTCGGCAGACATGTTCTGTGTACATAAAAGCACACATGTGGCTATGTAAGTCCTTTGACACAAATGGTCTCTATACATTGTTCTGATAGCCTTTTAAGCTTTTACAATGAATGTGGGAAACACAAAGACCATTTTGGATCAAGAAGTTCTATGTAAGGCTGCAGCGATGAATTCATATTTATTTTGTTTTAGACATTTTGACTTTAGAGAGACTTCTTGTCTTTTACCTGGAAGACTGGATGCGCAGAAACTCTTTGTATGGCTACAGCGCTGCAGTCTGTAGAGGCATAACGAAGTAGTTCAACTCCAGAAGAGGCATAAATGTTTTCATCCTCAGAGCTCAACATTGTGTTTATGTGCTGAAAACTGAATAGTGTGCTTTGTGATAAGAAGACTAGCCGTTGCCATCTGAAAAACTATGTTGGTGTGATATGGAAATGTGCAAAAATATAGTGGGTAAGCAGATCTCACCACTTTGAAATCATATTTTCACACAGAATAATGTGGTCACTATTTAATAATCACTCTATAGTGTTCTGAAACTGGTTTTGGAAGATAACAGATGTGATAGGAAAAATAACTATGATGAAATTGATTCCAGATTTTCTACAGTCAATCAAATGGGGTGGGTCTTCCAACCTCATTTAAACAATCAAGATAAGTTCCCACATGCATGCCTAGGGACCTGTCTTCCAAGTGAGTCAAGATTCTATCAAAGCAGCAGTTAACACTAGCAGTCACACGGTCTAACATATTTGTGGATGGCAGAGTCATGTCTCAGTGTCAAAAGACTGGACACAGAACATGGAAGATAGCTCAATGATGTCTCCTGTGAATGTGTAAAGACCTGAGTTTGGCTCCTCAGCACCTCAGTAAGGTGTAGGGTACCCCAGTACCCCAGTGCTGAGGGGTACACAATGGATGTGGGGGGCTCACTGGCCACCAAGCCTCACTGAAATGGGAAGCTCCAAGTTCAGGGAGAGAGATCTAGTCTCAAAAACTGATGCTGAGCAATAAAGAAAGCCATTTATACATCAGCCATTGACTTACACACACACACACACACACTACTCACTGAGAGTTTTGACAGCTCTGAGTATAAAGTTATATACTGTTTATAGGAATAGAAATTCAGAAGTTATCAGTTTGATTTGCTTCAAATGTCAACACATAATTTAAATTTACAAGCTCATTGCACATTTGCATGGATATTTCTCTAAACTATTTTGCTAAAAGCAAGAATTGCTAGAATAAATAGTTATAAATTATGCCTATTTCAATGTTCTTTGTAATTTCACAGTATTTGATGGTAAAATGAAGCTACATATAAGGCTTGGAATACTATAAAAACAATTTTTTTAAAAAAGAGAAATATATAATTTTACACCAAAAAATGTCCATGCTGATATTCTACAACATATTTTAAACATACAACACCCTGTGTAAAACTGTATAAGTCTGTTTTGAAAATGGTCATGTATGAAACTGTAGGGACTTGGACTGGTCAGCAGTGGGTGGGAAGTTGGGATCAGGCACAGCAAGGAGCAGCCTTCTCCACGTACAATCTGTCTGTCCAAATCGTTACTCACCCAATACGTCGCACAATTATTATTAAAATTAATCAATAAACACGAATGGTTCAGGGTGGATTGGCAGCTCCCTTCTGTTCCCTGTGGTCACTCAGACATCCAAGTTTCCTCCTCCTCTGTCACAGGTGCTCTCTCCATTTGAAGATTGAGGTTAAGGACCAGGTTCCTGGGAAGGGGAGATTGTGAAATGCATGTGCACTGTCTTATGGGTAAGGCAAGAATTGGCATATTTGCTCACTTTCCATAAAGGACCACACACAGACATAGACACAGACACAGACACAGACACAGACACACACACACACACACACACACACACACACACACACACAGACACAGACATAGAAACACAGACACATAGACACAGACACACACACACACAGACAGACACAGACACACACAGACACAGACACACAGACACACACACAGACACAGACACAGATAGAAACAGACACAGACACACACAGACACACACAGACACAGACACAGACACACACACACACACACACAGACACAGACACACACAGAGACACAGACACACACAGACCTTGGTAGAGAGATGCCTGAAAATGGAGGCTCCCCTCCCCCCAGAACCCAGCTAGTGACTCATGGAGGGAGGAAAGATGTGGTGTTGGTCAGCAGCTGCCTTCTCCTCCTCACCTGGTTTCACTTCAGAAGTAGAAATGTTGCACAGCCCTCTCCACTTCCTGGAAGGGCTTGCCGTGAAGTCTTGGCCTCAGAGGCCATTGAAGATCACTGGTGACACTGCACAACACCTCCTGCCACTCAACCACAGTCTGCTTCTCTTGTTCTCATCTTTTTCTGGGAATTGAGATGGCATCAGCCTACCTCATGCTTTTGTTAGGGTTATTAAATCTGTGCTGTCACAACCAATCCTTGCTACATAACTTCTGGGTGTGTGTATGTGTTATGTGTATATATGTGTGCATGTGTGTTTACACGTCTGTGTATGTGTGTGTGTATATATATATATATATATGTGTGTGTGTGTGTATGTATATGTATATATACATATATATGTCTGTATGTGCATGTGTAAGCATGATTGTGTGTACATGTGTTTTTTATGTGGGTCTGTGCATGTGAGTATGTGTGTGTGTGTGTGTGTGTGTGTGTGTGTGTGTGTGTGTGTGTGAAGAAAGGTCTGGTAAGAACCTCAAGAACTGGCTATGAAGTCAACATGACATATGTTAAAAGTCCGGTATTGCCAGGTGTGGTGACACACGCCTTTAATCCCAGCACTCGGGAGGCAGAGGCAGGCAGGTTTCTGAGTTCGAGGTCAGCCTGGTCTACAAAGTGAGTTCCAGGACAGCCAGGGCTATACAGAGAAACCCTGTCTCGAAAAACAAAACAAAACAAAAAATAAAGAGTCAGGTATTTTTTCTGGCCCATAAAAGGCTGGTGAGATATGCAACATGAGGAAAGGAAATAGAGTGAGCCCGTATAAAGGTGAAACAGAGAGATCTGTACCAGGCATGGCCTATGCTTTGATGCTCAAAAATTGATGCTTTATTCTGTGATGGGGAGAATGCAGGCTTTGACCGGAGGGAATCATGATTCCGCCTATTCATCTGACAGCCTTATAAAAGTGAGGCCCGGGTACAAAGCATCGTTCTAAAAATCAGGGAGTCTGCTCGGCCGACTTGACTGAGAGATGAGTTTTAGAAATGGAGAGACTTATGTCCCAGAAACCACTCAGAAAGCTCTCATCCCCTCTCAGTGTGGCTCTCAGGACTGGCACACCCCCTTGCCTGCCTGGTCTCTGGGTCTCCCGCCATCTTCCCAGTGCCCACTCACTGTGCCTGGGCTTCGGCTCCAGAATGTTCTGTAGAAGTGGGCAGCTACCGCTACAGAGGAAGTGCTCGCTGGCCACACGGCCGGGAACATCTACCCTGCTTAACGAGGGCCCCCCTCACTGATGCTCTATTTGCGTTCAAAGTCTCCCTAGAAACCATGCCTAGAATGCTGAACTCAGCCTTGCAAACAAACACATTCAAACACATTTTTTTTTTCCTGCAAAAGTCACCAGGTTTGGTCCTTCCGGTCGCGCCCTCTTCATGTGTCCCTGATTTCCTTCTGCTTCTAATGCGCGGCCATTCACGAGGGCCAAGGCCACATTCGTCATTCTGAGGTTTGTACCTATGCTCGAGGCAGGACTGCATCTGGAGGAAAGAGATGTGCTCTGAGACACACTTCCTGTCAGCATCTTTACTAGTCACCAGATGACATCAGACTCACACACCTGACCCTGTGGTACAGAGGGCCTCCATTAACCACACAGAGGTGCACTTACTAGATCTTGCCCTGTCACGGGAAAGATGTCCTCCGGAGGTCACCCCTACCTCCTTCGCTGCCTTTTCTACCATCTCCCCACCCTGTGTTGGCACTGCCCAGTTCCATGTCCAGAGGAATGGAGGTGAGCCCGGACCACCTCCTTTTCAACCAGGTCACGGCCATCATTAGAAGACCTTTGTTGCTTGCAGCTGGAATCACAACCATCATATTTCAGCGTGACCTCCTAAACATGGCTTCTATTTCTTACTTAAGCAGTATGAACTTGCTGTAAAAAGTTTGGAAAAATGAAGGAAGATGTAAAGGAGAACACTAACTTTGCCCCCACATCCCCAGCATTCCCTACTCACTGCCTGACTGTTCTGTGCACGCATACACATCCGTACTTTTTAAAATGTAACTGTGCCATTCATGATGCTGGTCAAATTTCAATCCATTATCTATTTCCACGCAAAACCAGCCTTCAACTTAGAACAGTGATAGAGCAACTGTTTCTTATACCATGTGAATCTTATACCATGTGTGTAAGAGGTGAGACGAAGAAAGGGGGCATGGTCCGAAATCACTCCTTGAGGTCTGGGGGTCTCATCTAGGGGAAAAATGGCTGGAGATGACTGCAGTGTTCAAGATATGGGGACAACTGGGGGTTGGTGCTTGGATTCCTGGGTTCATTTGCAGTTGTTGGTTACGGTGCCTTCATATAGCTTCTACTCTGTGGTTTCTTCCTAACCTAGTTGCTTAAAGGGTAGTTGGACTTACATGATGGTTCAAGGCTCTAGACATGGGTATCCCAGTGAACAAGCTCAAACTTGTGCGATGCCATGTGTGACCTAACCCTGTATGTCATAAGGTTTGCCTCTGCCATTATATTGATCAAAGTAGTAAGGAGTCATTACGGACTGGGCATGAATGTCAGTCTCCAGCCGGTGGCACTCTTTTGGGAGGCTCTGGGAACTTTGATAGGTGTGAACTGACTGGAGGAGGCAAGGTCACTGGTGAGGAGTCCTTGGGGGGGGGGTCCTTATCTCTAGCCCCTTCCAGTTCACATTCTGCCTCCTATCGTGACACGAACAGCCAGCCACCATCATGCACCCTTATATGTCCCATGACATGTCCAACTACAGAAGCCAAGGGACCACAGACTGACCCCCCTCTGAACTAGTCTCAGACAGACCTGAGAGATCTGTGATTAGCATGAGGTCTTATCATCTCTGCAGAGGCATGGAAGGCTCACAATTTCCCAGAGACCCCCAGTCTTTCCTCCACGGGGCTGAGCACAGCTGTAGTTTGCCTTCCGTAAATATTGGCCATGCTGTCGCCAGACACAAACCATCTTCAGACAACCCAAGAGTCAATCATCTGGAAGTGCTGTAGGAAAGGATTCTAAACACTCAAGGTATTGAGGATTTAAAGAAACTTCCAGCACATCCCACAGACTTCTTGCTCAAGGGACTTCCAGAGAATGTAAAAACTTTAGCCTGAAGGAGAGTTCCTTACATTTTAAATACATGGGGTCACAGTATTTAAAAATTAAAATCTGTGCTTTATAGATATAATCCTTCCAGCTTCTCTCTCTCTCTCTCTCTCTCTCTCTCTCTCTCTCTCTCACACACACACATACACACAAAACCAAAACCAAAACCAAAAGAAAACCCAGAGTTTTAAATATCCAAGTCTCTTTTCCAAGTGTTAATAACTGACTCAGAAATGTCAGAGAATGTCAGAAACACACACTCTTGTGGTACAGGCCTTGTGCCTCTTGGGCTTCTCCTAATGTTCTTATTGCTTTTGAGTTGGATGAGGCCCCCGTGGTTTTCCCTTCTCTGCAGCAAGTCTCTCTTTCCTTGGCCCCATTTGTGCCTTTTCTATGCAGAAGGAAGGGAAGAGGCAGTCCTGGAGGAGAACCCTGGAGCCCCTCCCAGTCCCTTGGGTGGGAAAGTCAGAGCAGTCTGCAAGCTATTCGCTCTGCTGCCACTATGAAAGTGTCTGTAGGAAAAATACAGCGAGCTTGGATCCAGGATACGTGGGCTTTGGCCATTTGCAAAGGATTATTACCTGCTCCGAAATAACTGTCTAGACAACCGTTGAGAATGTGGTTAAAGGGCATTCTTAGTTCCTCTTTCAGTATGAATAAGTGCTAATGAAGGCCGACTCTTAGACCAGTGGAGAGTTTCATGCTTTCTGGGAACGGGGAAACTTGGGTCCTTGAGACTTCTCTGAGACTTGCCCTTTTTCTAGGGTGAGTGGAGATGGGTTTTGCATCTGATGGAGAGCCGCCTTGGCCATTCTCTGAGCTAGCTCTGAGCTTGAATGGGCAGGAGCATTCTGATGCTTCTGTCTCCCACAGGGTGGGAGGACCCTTTCTAGAGACTGAGTGGGGCTTCTTAGCTTCCTGGAGACTGTGTGCGCTACACCTGCACCATGCCCAGCTTCACTCCCCCTGCAAATGACAAGCGATTTTTTTTCTTAAACTGGGTCCCTACTGAGTGCCAGCTGTAAGATTAAGCAAAAAAATAAAACTGGCAAACAGGAAGGGTAGTGTCATAGTCTTCCCATAGTCCTTTCCTTTTGTTAGTAGAACTCTGGGATTTTTTTTTTTTTTTTTTTTAAGGTGGAGATGCTGGCAGGAGCAGAGTTGGGTGTTATGGGGGAGAACAAAGGCGATTGGCTCAGCCCTAGGTAATTGATTTATTTACTCATAAAAATCTCCTCCTTGTCACTAGAGGTGACCAGGTGCCAGCTATGAGAAATAATGACTGGTACCCTGGGGGGCAAACAAGGCTTGCACTTTGCCTAATATAAATGTAATATATAAGATGAGTAATAAGATGACTTCTTCTTCTTCTTCTTCTTCTTCTTCTTCTTCTTCTTCTTCTTCTTCTTCTTCTTCTTCTTCTTCTTCTTCTTCTTCTTCTTCTTCCTTATTCCTTATTCCTTATTCCTTCTTCTCTTCTTCCTCCCTCTCCACCTCCCCCTCTTATTCCTCCTCCTCCTCCTCCTCCATTTTATCTGGAACACAGAATTGAGATCTGGAGCTATAGCAACTATTTTCTGATAGATTGGAATATGGAGAAAGAGCTGAAGGCATCTCACAATGATAGGCCCCGTTGTCAATCAACTCACTAACTTTCCTTTGTTGTTAAGTTACTCTTGACCCTTAATCACCAAAACCTGGCTACAGTCCTTAGCAGTAAATGCATGCTTCTCAAATTCTACCCTGAAGTCCATTACCAGAGGTGTAGTTAGCTGTAGCCAGTATAGCTCAAACTGACTGCTTTTGTTTTGTTTTTTTCTATTCTAGTATATCTGTCTGTCTGTTTGTTCTTTCTCCGTGTGTGTGTGTGTGTGTGTGTGTGTGTGCATGCATGCTTGCCTGTGTGTGTGCGTGTGTGTGTATGTGTGTGTGTGTGTGTGTGTGTGTTGTGCATGTTTGCCTGTGTGGGGGAACACTTCTGTGTGGAAACCCAGAGTTTGTGGGAATCACCCTTTGATGTTCATCCACTTTATTCATTGATGAAGTCTCTCAGTCAAAACTAGAGCTTGCAGATGTAGTTAGTCTTGTTAGCCAGCCTGCTCTGGGCCTCTTCCTCCCCTGCCTTCTGAGGCTGCCATGCCTAGCTGGCATTTAGATGGTTTCTGTGGATCTGAACTCTGGCTTTTAACATTTGCCAGGCAAAAGCTTTAGTCCCTGAGCCATCTCCCCAGACCCTAAAACTGAACTTTCACCAGCAAGACCTGATCTATCATTTATCTGACACATACTCTCATATATATGTATGTGTTACATTTTATTTCACAAAATATTGGTGCTTATAATAATATATAAAATGTTTAAATGCTATTAAGAAAAAATGTTAACCCTCTCCCCCTGCCTACACTATATATATATATATATATATATATATATATATATATATATATATGCATGCTATTCTGAAATGAAGGAGTTTGTTTACTCTGGGGCCTGAATATCCCCTGTTCATGTTTCCTGTAAGGCATGATTTGAGAAGGACCGATGGAAAAAGTGGCAAAACAAAGATAAAGAGATAGAGCTGGGATCATGGTACCGGTAGGAGGTTAAGATATGAAACTGGGGCTAAGCCAGGCTTGGTAGCACAAGCCTTTAATCCCAGCACCTGGGAGACAGATGCGTGCTGATCCCTGATTTGGAGGCCACCCTGGTTGACAGAGCGTCGTGTGTCAGGACAGCCAGGGTTATACAGGGAATCCCTGTCTTGAAAAACCAGAAAGAAAAAAAAAAAGGGAAAAGAAAAAAAAATGGTATAAAACTCCTTTAGAAGTGAGCCGCCCTAGGAGACAGAATTTCAGGGAAACCCGCAAGGCCAACTTTTCCTGCTGGTGACCAGTGTACTGGTAGAGTTCAGCATGTTCATATATTTTCTGCAACTTCTAACATTGCCTGAGATAGAGCCAGATGAATTTTAGCCAAGTTATGTCAAGATAGTCCCCCCACCCCCATCTTTGTATCTGGTCTCTGGTTTACTTGGAGTTGGCCTGCTAAAGGGAAGATAAGGGCCTAAAAAGTGAGAATATAGAATAAGGGACCCAAAGGAGGCTTTTCTGAATCTGCCCAGCCACGCCTGCCATTGTGGATGCTGGAGATCTGAAAAGAAAGTTAATCAAAGATGGGACAGAGTCTTCCTGTGTTCCCAAGAGGACGCTCCTGGCAAGGTCCTGGGAGGCTTTGACAGTAAAATGCACCTTCTCCCTTTTCAAGGAACTTGTCTTCCTGAAAAACAAAGGTTAGTTTCTCAAAGTCAGAACCAAAGGAAAGAAATCTATTTTCCTGAGGAGTAAAATAGGTGTCGGCCTTTCACAGAAGCCCCAGTGGATCCACACAGCCTGGCAGAGTTTACAGTGGCGAAGCATAGTAAGAGTTTTGAGCAACAAGGAGAAAGACAGAGAGAGAATTCGAGTCAGGTCCATGCCTGATGGGGCTTGTAAAACAGGCCAGTAAAAACGCAGTTACAGAGCAGCTTTGTGAAAGCCTAGAGCAAACACCAACCACTGTCGTCTCCCCTCCCGGCTCCAGCTCATGCTATAGCTTAGGCGCTCTTGTAGGCCTGTAGCATTTAGCAGAATGTCTTGAAAACTGTGTTTTGATGGCAGCTTTTTGAGCTTTTCCAAAAGAACTGATTCCTCCCCCTTCTCTGGTTTGTTTATTATCATCATCATCATCATTATTATTTTGTTTTGTTTTTGTTAGGCGCTTTCTTTTCACAGTTTGATCTTTTACTTGCATTTTTTTCTGAGTTCCATAACCCTTAGCCGTTCTGATCTTAAATTAGTTTAGTAACTTGATGGCCACTTAAAACATATACCATCTATTTAGCTAGACTAGAAATGAATATATGTATACATATATACACACACCTACCACACACATACATATACACACATACTACACACATATATTCATATTTTTTCTTTTCAGATGTGCTGGTAATACTCATGTATGCCCTTCACTTTAAAACTGTGAGAAGATTTCAACTTGTTTCTCTATCATTTGCAGGGATTCTCTTCAAGTAGACATAAGGAGATTTAGGCACAGGTTACAAACAAAGAATTGGAAAATAGGGCACCTTTTTTATTGCTTTCCCTAAAGATATGCATTGAAAACACCCTGAGTAATAAATAATTTGTCAAAGATAAGTTTAAAAAGAACAAGGAGCGATCTGACAGCCAGGCTCTGACTTCCAGAGGTGCTTCTGCCCAGGATGGAAAACTTGGACTATTTCTTGGGTAAATTAAAAACAAACAAACAAAAACTCACATGTTTAGATAGTTTAGATAGTTTCACCTCTGTTCTGGGGGGAACTTTTGAAGAAGTACTGACAGTGGTTGTCTTAGCTTGGTTTCCATTTCTGTGATAAAAACCATAAACCACAACCGAAAGCAATTCAGAGAGGAAAGGGCTTGTTTCCTCTTATACTTACAGGTAATAGTCCATCACTGAGGGAAGTCAGAGCAAGACCTCAGCCAGGGGCAGGGACCTGAAAGCAGGAACCGAAGCAAGGCTCATGGAAGGATGCTGCGTACTTGCTTGCTCCTTGTGGCTTGTTCACTTTGATTTCTTATAGACCCCAGGATCACCTGTGCAGGGTAACACCACTGGGCTGGACTCTCCCACATCAATCACTAATCAAGAAAATGCCTTGAGCTGGGCATAGTGGCACAAGCCTTTAATCCACACTTGGGATTAAAGCATAGGCTGGTGGATCTCTGGATTCGAGACCAGCCTGGTCTATAACTCGAGTTCCAGGGCAGCCAGGGCTGTTCTACAGATAAACCTGTTTTCAACAATCAACAAACAAACAAACAAATTTAAAATGTTCCTACAGACAGAGGTCATTCCTCAACTGAGATTCATCTTTCCACGTAACTAGCTCTGTCATGTTGACAAAATCCATCTAGAACAGTGGTAAAGAATGTGAAGCTAGGGCTGGTGTGGGGGTTCCCCAGGAAAAGGTAATACGATAGGAGAGTCTACTGGAGGAAGCCGGACTGGATGCAGATGCTGAGAATGACTTGGTTTTAAAAAGATTGTGATGATTAAAGCTGACCCCACAGCAGCAAAGGTGAGGGCAAGGGCCTTGAGGAAAACCAGCCTGAAGAGTCCATCTGGACGAGCTGTGGTACACCACTGAATTGCATGTCAGTCCCCTGTGTTCACTCTGAGTCAGGGGTAAGTGAACAAATCCTTTATAAATATCGTCGTGTGCCAAACTATGTTTGGGAAGATTAATTTGGTTTCACTGTGTGGGAACAGAGAAAGGAAGACATTAGCAGTGGTGGCAGGCCAAGTTAGGACACGATTGTCCAGGAAGGGAATGAGTATTTTAGGAATTTAGCTGGGGTTGTTGTTGCTCTGCGGCTAAATATTCCAAAGTAACATACTGATGAAAGGGAATTCTTTAAAACGTGACAAAAAATATAAACACACATATACATACATATATACATATACATGCATATATACATATACATACATACACATATACATATATATCCATGCCTATTTCACTTGGGAGTGAGTCTGGATGTCCGATCTCTTTGACTTGTTCCTCTCACCCTCCCTGCACCCGCTCATGGGTTTCCCTTCTCCTCCCTTCGTTTGAGTTCCAGAATTTAGAACTTAGCACTAACCAATGGCCAGCAGAGCAATGGCTAGCAAGGCAAGTTGGCAGCTTATGGTTTCCTGGGTCGCCTGCGCAGATGGAGCCTTCCTAAACTGTTGCTCCTTATCCAAAGCCTCACCGTTAGAAAGAGAGCTGTTTTCTTGAACCAGGTGTCTGCTCAGCTCATGGTTGCAATTTTGAAAAAAAAAAAGTCTCATCTCCAGTGTGTGTTTCCATCCAGCTGTGCTAAAACTCATTGTGTTGAGGGGACAGACACAGGGGTATTGGGGGAACAGGCACAGGTGCATCTGAGCCTGTCGCCATTTGGCACACACTCATCACACTGAGCTCTGAGTGGTCACTGCCAGCCCTTCACAGAGTGTCATTTGGGGACCTGAGCGCCAACATACTCAGGTTGGACATCAGAGTATGATGTCTCTTCATCCTGGCCCAGTTCTTCACGAAGAGCATGCCTACAAGTGTCTTGTGGAGAATTTTGTCATATACAGGTAAAACTCAGTGGAAAGACGATGGGTTCTGGTTTGCTCTCACTAGAGCCCTGTGTCTGGACCTTTTCCCCTTTCTTAGATTTCTAACGTCCTCTCAGGTGGTGATAGATGGACGACTGCATCCTAAGGAACTCTGACCCTGCTGGAGCACAAACTGGAAATCATGGGAAATCCCCTGAGCTTTGCCTGGGGGTACGTTCAGTGACAGCATGTTTTGAAAATATTTTCTGTTTATGTAATTTTTGTCTAAATATAGAGTCTGTTTGGAATGTGGGGAAAAAAAGAAAAGAAAAAGCAAAGCTCAACAAATAACCACTGGCTTTAAAAGAAATCAGCCAACCCCGGTAATTTCATTTTGGGGGGGGGTTCATAGGTATGTCGCCTCTTCATTATCCCCCTCATCCTTGAGAGTTTGGACAGGACCAAATCTGTTCTTTATAAAGCATTTGCTGTGTGGGCACAACCCACATCCTCTTGCTCCTTCACTTCTATGATGGTTATCGACAGTACCTGTTGTGGTTTGAATGAGAAATGTCCCCCACAGGCACGGGAGTTTCAACACTAGGGTACCTAGCTGGTGGTGCCATTTGGTGAGGTCAAGGCCTTGATGGAGGAAGTATGTCACTGGGGGTGGGGTGGGGAGGTGGGCTGTGGGATCACATAGCTCTCCCCACTTCTGGTTTGCCCTCTCTGCTCTGTGCTTGAGGTGAAAGTGCTTAGCTTCCTGCTCTGGCCGCTGTGCCTGCCTGCGCGCTGCTATGCTGTCCTCGACATAGCGGACGCTAACCCTCAGATACCACAAGCCAAAAGAAACTCCTTTTATTCTAAGTTGCCTTGGTCACGGTGTTTTATTACAGCCACGGGAAAGTGCCAGAGTTCGGTGTCATTTATCCCTCATTTTGCGTTGCCTGGCATGGCTCGCCATTACGTGTTTGTCAGATGATGGTGATGCATTTTAGAAAGTGGGTTCCCTGATTGTCTTTTTGTGAGCGCCCCAGAGGCAGAGCATATGGATGAGAGCTTGATAAACCCCCACAGGACCAGGACGGCATTGCTTAGCTACTTGGGGGCTCATTTTAGGAACTGGATCCACCTCTGGCCTTTGTTTTACTGCAGGGTTGGCACAATTCACTGGTTACCATGTAAAAAAGCTGTGCCAAGATGAAATTCCTCACATGTTAAAAGAGACAAAAGAGCCAGGCAGAGGTGGCACATGCCTTTAATCCCAGAACTTGGCAGGCAGAGGTAGGCGAATATCTGATTTTGAGGCCAGCCTGGTCTACAGAGTGAGTTCCAGGACAGCCAGAGCTACACAGAGAAACCCTGTCTATCTCAGGAAAGAGAGAGAGAGAGAGAGAAGAGCTGGGTGGTGGTGGTGGAACAGGCTTTTAATGCTAGCACTCAGGAGGCAGAGGCAGGTGAATCTCTAAGTTCAAGGCCAGTCTGTCTACTGAGTGAATCCCAGGACAGCTATGTCTACACAGAGAAATCCTGCCTCACAAAAACCAAACAATAATAACAACAACAACAACACAGCAGAAGCAACAGCAACAAAAAGAGCCACCACAAATAGCCATGGCACAAGAAGCAGGTGTGGGTTTTTGGGTCAGCAAATCTGTCTGAGTCCAGGGTTTGCTTTTGGTTGGCAGCATTAGACAAGTATTTTTACCAGAACATAACTTTCCAAGTGTATAAAATGGGAATCAGAATATTACTTAACTTCCTGGGATTTGTTGGCTAAGTAAAATAAATTATATAGAACTGTAGATCCTAGGAGCTCCAGTCAGGTATGTAAGGAATGTAATTTCTTCGGTGGGCTTTGAATATGCTACTTGAAAGCTTAGGATCTGGGATTAGAAGGCCCTCAATCCTGTTCCTTCCCTATGGATCTTCTGTGATGGAGATTCCGGAGTTTACTTCAAGGGGCAAGGGTCAAGTTTCAGGTCTTTGGTCCTTGCTGGGTGCTTTAGTCTGCCTTAGTGCTACTGCCAAGACCTGGTGCTGCTGCTAACTCATCAAAGATGGGAAGCAGAGCCCTGGACATTATCAAGGAGTTCTGGTCATTTTTAGAGAGTGCTTCCATGAGCTGTTTAGGTTTATATTGCATCAAGAGGGGCCATAAGTCTGTGTGTCACCCTAATGTGTTTATGGAGATGGATAGGGAGGACACTTCAGCTAAAATATAATCTGATGCAATGATTTTAACAAGGCTTCATGTAGCTGGGGCATGGCCATCAGCGCTCATGTAACAGTTCTGGTTTCTATTTTGCCAAAGACATGGAATGGCTGTGAACCCAGAAAGAAAAGCAGCAGAAAGGGGCTGGGCTCTCCTCTCTGTGCATTGAGAGTGGCAGCATTTTGAGAGTGCAGCATTTTGAGAGTGCAGCATTTTGCCAAGATGTTGCTCAGCTTTCAAACTGGGAGGTGTGTGCCTGTTCCAACACCAACCACCAGGAAGATGGAGACGAAGAGCCCAGCCTCACATGGATGGGTGGTCTTGGAAGACCAAAGCTGGTAAGTGTTTGAAAGCCTGTCCTGGGGAGCCCCAAGGAATGCTTTGGTGTTATTCTAGACTGAATTTTTCGGGCCAACACATACCTTGGACCATGTGCCTGAAGCCCTTGCCATTTGCTCAGTGGATAAAATGTAAAAAGAAAGACAAAAAACATAACATTGTCATTTGCACATCTGACGAACTCCCTACATCTGCTTGGGATGGCTCAGTGGATCAATGGTGTATCAAGAGAACTGTGTTCTATAGCTCAGTGAGTGGGACATCTACATGCCAGGCAGGAAGGGGAAGGCTGAGCCTGGGTTGGGGGCAGAATCAGGTTTGGTTCTGAGAGAAGGCTTCTTTTTCCCTCCTCCATAGCAATCCTTGATGAAGGAGAGGGTCCTTACTTGTTCAAACTGTTTTTATTTGATGGTGAATGTGAATGTATACACCTTACTCAAGGTGAACCAAGGATTAAATATCTTTTGTGGGAATGAATGCCCAGGAAGAGAAGCTCATTGGCTGATCACTCAGAGCCTATTTAGATATCTAGATACCTCGTTGGCATGGGAAACTACAGTTTTTATGCTATGTGATCTATTGTCATGGTCCTTTCCGGGGAGTGTCATGGTTACATGTATCAGATCAGGGAGCTGGCTCTATGCCAACTGTTCTCACTTCTGAGATTCCCAGGGTTCTGAGTCTGCTCAACCTTACCAGTTCTTCTGTCTGGTGGCATGGTCCACTTGTCCCACAAAGGGATACTTGCTGAGGGAAAAAAGAAGAGATTTCTGTAAGTTTAGTGACAAGTTTCTAGTCTCTCATCTTCTGGAGAGTTATTCCCTTACTGTCATCCTGAGATAGCAGAGTTGGAAAACTCCTAGGTTGATAGGATGCCCCCTTGGGTTTCCAAGTTCTGGTGAAGCAGGCAAGCCAAAGGTCTAGTCGGTCTTGAATCTCAGAGTGAACTGCATCTGAAAGCTCTTAACCTTCTTGACATTCTCTTTTGTTTTGTGTACTGTGGTAGTTGGAACGAAAATAGCTCAATAGGTTCATAGGGAAGCAGCACTATTGGGAGATGTGGTCTTGATGGAGTAGGTGTGGCTTTGTTGGAGGAAGTCTGTCACTGGATGTGGGCTTTGAGATCTCCGAAGCTCAAGCCAGACCTAGTGGCTCAATGTCTCTTCTTGCTGCCTGGGAGGTAGAACCGGGATTGATTTCAATATCACGTGGCCATGGTGTTTCTTCACAGCAATAGAAACCCTAACTAAGACAGGTTCCCTAGTTCCCTCAGTATTTACCAACACTTTTGAATCTTTACTTTTAAAAAAAACTTGGCATATAAACAAGTGGTTATATAGATATGCCAGGAGAGTGTAAATAAATAAGCCCTGGCCAAGTTGAAGAGAGACTAATCTATTAATTTATTGTTTTCTTCCCTCTGCAATTGGGGATAACATTTAGCCAGAACAAACGGCTATGCTCCAGAGTAAATTAATATTTTTATCTTCTGTAGGCTGGAAACTAAGCAAAACCCAAACCCGTCATGTTCCATTGTTATGTGGTACCCAACCCCATGTGCTGTAGCCTATATGCCCTTCTTGTTGGGTTTGCCAACATTCCTGCTCCTAACAGAACCCACTGAATTAGAGCCATTGTTGCTCTCAGAGCCTGATGCTATTTTTCAGTTCAAGTAAGGATCTCTGTATTCTTGCTCACAATACCGAATGCAAGTAAGCAATGGGAGTCATTGCTGTTTTTTCCTATGGCCCGTGGTAGGGCTACAAGTTGACTCTCTATCCACTCTCCCACTTTGTACACACTCAAAATTCCCTCAAGGATTTTCTGGGCATGTGGCCATTGAGGAAACAGTATGAATTCCCATGGCTCCCTTGCAGTTATGTGTGGCCATCTGGCGACATTCTGGCCACTGGATTATGAACAGATGTGATGAGTCCATCTCCTAGGTAGAATCTGTAAAAGGGAGAGTGCCCTGTTCCCTGTCTCTTTACATAAAAGCAGGGGAGGGCTACAAGAAAGCTGTCCTCTTGTGAAGCTGGGCAGGAAGATCAAGAAAAACTTGGTTTCTGGTGCCATTGCCCAGGGACAGAAGTTCCCAGATGTTTCTCTTGCACAGCACAGTAAGTAGCTGGAATGAGACATTCTCACATTGCCTCCAGGCCAAAAGCAATGCATAAAAATTATGTTTTTTAAGTAGTTGTGTTCAAACATGTTTTTTTAAAAAAATATTCTGATCACTTCAAAACTGTTGGAAAACTAATACAAATAAATTGAAAGTAAAAATATTGATGTCCATTCTTTAATAACCATTATCACTTACGAGTGGGGTGTGTGTACCTGTTGAGTACCGTGCAACTTCCCACACCATAGGCTCACCCTGGACAAGGCTACTGATGTTTGCTCTCATCTTGTCAGGGTATCCGTGCTTTGCGAATGCATGAAGTGTCATGAAAAAGAAGATCATGAAGATCTACAGCTTAAGCTCCAAGTTGCCTGAAGCGATAGTTCCCTTCAGCATCTGGCAAGTGTCCAGTATCGCAGGGTTCTCTCCAAATTTCTTCAATATTTAGCAGTTACTGGTGCACCCTGTGGTGCACTTGAGCATTGGAGGGAGTCGCCATAGGACAAACTACGCCACCTGTGGACTGCTTATTCCTCTTAAGAGAGAGAAAAAAAGACCCCTTCTGTTTATTTTGTAATTTATTTTATTAGTATTTTTTATTATTAAAATAAACAGATTACAGATTTTTATTTTATTAAAGACAGCTTCTGTTGTCTTTATGCCACTATAACTTAAAATATGTAAGAGAAGACAGACATAGATCCTACATAGTAGATAGTTCAAACTCTTTTAAAAAGGAGTAAAAGTAGAACCAGAGGGCTAAGAGTATAGCTCATTGGTATAGCACATCGTGAACTGGATATGGAGGTACATGCCTGTAATCCAAGCACTCTGGAGATTAAAGCAGGAGAACTAAGTTCAAATTCCTCCTTGGTTACTTAGCAGATTTGAGACCAGCTTGTGCTATTTGAGACTCTGTTTTTTTTTTTTTTATTTTTAATTTATTTATTATATGTAAGTACACTGTAGCTGTCTTCAGACACCCAAGAAGAGGGCATCAGATCTCATTACGGATGGTTGTGAGCCATCATGTGGTTGCTGGGATTTGAACTCATGACCTTTGGAAGAGCAGTTGGTGCTCTTTTTTTTTT
>NC_034600.1:43763761-43773249 GCF_900095145.1 Mus pahari | reverse complement strand
CTTTGTAGACCAGGCTGGCCTTGAACTCAGAAATCCACCTGCCTCTGCCTCCCGAGTGCTGGGATTAAAGGCGTGCGCCACCACGC
This sequence comes from Mus pahari, assembly GCF_900095145.1. NCBI lineage: Eukaryota > Metazoa > Chordata > Mammalia > Rodentia > Muridae > Mus > Mus pahari. The sequence continues at coordinate 43,773,163 of NC_034600.1, read as the reverse complement.
CCGGCTTCAGTTGGTGCTCTTAACCGCTGAGCCATCTCTCTAGTCCATTATTTGAGACTCTGAAAGAAATGACTAAATTGCTTCACTTGAATGTCCCTTAAGCCTGTAGTTATCTCCCACCTCCTCCCCTGAAGTTACTCTTTACCCTTTGACCTAGAACATTCCTTTAAATTGTTTTCCTTTTCTTCAGGGTCCTTCGTTCCATTCGCCATTTTACTACCTACTGGCTTTGGGCCCACTGCCCTCCATGACTCTAGACACATTCCCTTCCCTAATGGTGCTGTCACCTCAGTGGGACCTTGTTGAAGGGCTATAGGTACTTTCCTGGCAAACAGAAGGAGTAGTATGGAAACCCTTGAAGAGTAATCACCTCCTCCAATGAGACCACACCTCCTAATCCTTCTCTAACAGTGCCCACTGGAAGACAAACATTCAACCACTGGGGGCCATTCTCATTCAAACCATCACAGTTGGTCTGTTTCTTCTAAAGATTCTCATGCTCAGCTAATTCTTCCTTGATTTTGAAATGTGCCTCTTTGTAATGTGCTCAGGCAAGGAAGGCTGTTGTGGAACCAAGGTTCACAATCACTGACCTTCATCACCCAAGTGGTGATATAAACTCTCGCCTATTGTACCAGCGCTGTTCCTGCCTGCCACTGCTGTGTTCCCCACCGTGGTGATCAAGGACTAGTAGCCCTTTAAAACTGCAAGCAAGCCCCCATTCAGTGCTGCTTCTGCAGGATGCCATAGTCATGGTCTCTCTTCATAATAATACAATAGCAACTAAGAAGTTGGTCCCTGGGTATTGTCGTGACAGGCTTGAAAATGCTGCTTGTTGGCAGAATGTGGACTAAGATTAGGAAAGTGTTGGATGATATAAATGGGGCTCCATGGGCCATTCTACTAGGAGCATGGGGGACGTTAGTGCTGAGATCAAAGTGGACTGTAGAGGCCCAGCTCAGGAGGTTTCTAAGGGAAGAACATGGCAGCTGGGGTAGATGCTTTTCTTGTGATAAGAGGCTGCTTTCTGCCCTCGATTGCAAGGGAACCCCCCAAGATGTTCGATATGCCAAAGCCTTGGGATACCTGCCAAGGAGAGCTACAAACAGGGTGAATCAGCCTATGAAGAAGAAGAAGTGTGCAGTAGTCAGCAAAGCTGGAGGGAGTGGAAGGCATGAGGATCCATTTAATAAGCCCTTTATCATCAAGCATAGAGATATGGAGTATGGAGTTTAATACCTGCTGGCTTTCAGTCCTCCTTTGGTACAGTATTTCCTTACTACATCCCTTTCCCTCTCTTTTGGAATGGTAATGCATAGTCTCTGCCATTGTGTGGTGGACATATGTGATCTGCTATTCAATTCTGCAGAGGATTAAGACATTACCTTGAGTCTCAGAAATGACTTTGGACTTTGGAACATTGTTGAGACTGTGATAGACTAGGGGGACTCTTGAAGTTGGACTGAATATATTTTTGCATCATGCTATGGCTACAAGCTTATGGGGGTCAGGGAGTAGGACAAGGTGGTTTGAATAGGAATCATGGGAGAATTAGGAGACCCTCCTTACTGGAGGAGGGCCACTGGGGGTGGGCTTTGATTTGAAGTTTCGAAAGCCCATGCCAGTCCCAGTCTCTCTCTCTCTCTCTCTCTCTCTCTCTCTCTCTCTCTCTCTCTCTCTCTCTCGCTCTCTCATCTGCTAGCACCATGCCTGCTACCTGCCACCATGCTTCCCACCATGTCGGCAATGGAATCACCGTCTGAAATTGTAAACAAGCCCCCCAATCAAATGCTTCTCTTATGGGCTACCTTGGTCATGGTGTCTCAGCACAGCAACAGAACAGTTACTAAGACAGACACCTAAAGCCCAGCTCTCAAGAAGGCCCAGCATCTTCGAGTTTAGAAATAAAGTCCCTTTCTCCCCAGCTCACCCTGTCTATGGTAAGACCTTGGTCTTCCTGTTTGGCTCAGAGGAACAAAACATGCCCGTTCAGTGGAATCTCCGACTAAACTAAGGGAGCTCTCCTAGATGGACGCTCCTCTGGATAGGTAGGTTCTCTCCAGTTCTTAAGGCAAATCACAGTGACCACTATGTTCTTTTGAAGTCCAATAGACCTGGTCTTTTCTGGTCAGCTTCTTCTGTGTGTATGCTAAGAAATTCAATGAGATAGCAACACGTTCCCATGAATTCTGGCTGTTGATGCCTAAATGTATGACTTGAGTGTGTGAGTGTGTGTGCAGGCTCTAGTTAGAAGCAGGGCAACTATAATGACTAAAGCAGTTGAGAACCTTCCTCTGATTCTATTGGCTCCTCCAGTTTTAGCCTCTAAAACTAAAGAGTATACCTTTTCCCGCCTGTCCTTATCCCATCTGAGCTGTCTTCACCTTGCTAGACTGTCCTCAGCGGGATAAGAGAAGACACAGTGCTACCCACCTGGAGGTGGACAAGTCAACTCCATTCACTTAGTCAACGAACAATCTGCTCTGTCTTGTACACACATCTTCCCTGAATCCTGGTCCTTGGTTATTGGCCAACTTGGACCAAGAGACAATCTCACTGGTAAAATGACCAAGGTGGTGCATATAGAGCTCATTCAATAAAAGATGGCCAAGTTAATCTGTGAGCAGTTAACAATTCAATCTTCAATTTGTTCAGGGACGGATTTTGGTTGCTAGAATTATAATTCGCTTTATACCATCAATGCTTTGTTCTTTTAGTCAGCATAGGAGAGATCATCCTTCACTGTTGGACTGCAAAGAAATCACAATAAGACTTTAAAGGGTCTGCTTGCAACTTGGATTTAAGGATTTCCTGAAACTTGGATTTTTTTTTTAACATAAAAGCTAACCATGGTTAACTTTAATCTATACTATTTAGGTTAGAATACAATTCTATGCCAAACTCTGTGGGTCCTTCCAACTTATCTCCAAATGCGTAAATGGTCTTACCTCTCTATCCTAATTCACCTTACAATTGGAAAGTCTATTCTTGCATAAGTTATACTTGATTAATTCCAATAGAGGACAGTAAATGGGACAAGGAGTCCATAAGTGAGTCCCTCCCTGGTAGTTTTTTTTTTTTTTTTAATGCAGATGTATCTAAACCCTTGCTCAACACCTTGGCTCCATTCTGTCATAGGGTTTCCAATATCCTGCTTTTAACTCCTGCCTAGTCACTGTAAAATCACATTTTACTATTTACATTGTTTAGCATCACTGTTTCACCATCTATCAAGATCTATGACAGCATACAAGACACAAAGTGTTCTGTCTTATTTTGATGATTGGGAAAGAAAAGCCTGAAATGCAGAAGAGATCCACAAGCAGACTAGCCACACTCCTGGGCTCCTTTGAAATCAAGGTTATTCTTGGGATACAGCCCACTTGAGTACTCAAGGATGTCTCCAAGAATTACGTCTTCTTAACTCCTGAAGATAAGTGGGTCAGGTCTTCAACTTGGCAAATTAGCTACCTTCGGGAACTAAACAGTCATAATAAAAGCTCTGGCTGAAACTTAATGACGTAGGTTGAGCTACGAGCCAACTTTATGCCAGTGAGATATTTATCCCCGTCTTGTATTTGTTGGCAGCACATAGTACTGAGATCACAGCAAATTCAATAACAAATCCTACAAGGCGGCTTGAAGCAAGCAAGCAAAAAAAAAAAAAAAAAATATTGGCTCATGGAGCAGGCAGCAAGAGGCTGCCAGGCCAACCACTGGCATGACGGGCCGGTCCTCAGGCTGGGACGGACAGTGGGTGGGGAGACAGGAAGTACCCCAGTACTTGCGTCTGTCTAGAAGGAATTGTTCTCTGTAGTGAGACAGGGCTTTACCCAGCAGAGAGTGTCCCACCCTGCCTGCTCAGGACACAGAATTGTGAAAAAAAAACCATAGACATCACTGAATGTGCAGAGAGGAGCTGGGGCCCACTCAAATTGTCTTAGAAGAAGAGCAGATGGGGACAGGACTGTGGCTTAACCCAGAAGAACAGAGCTACTCACAGCCACAGGCATCGCTTTGCCCTCTGAAGTAGATGTTATCAACTTTGTTTTCCATTCCAGAAAACACAAAAGACTTTGGGGTGATGGGGGTGTAGTTCAGTTAATAGAGTGCTTGCATGGATTTCATCTGAAGCCCTGGGTTTGATTTCTAATGGTGCATAAAGTAGGTGTGGTGGCACATGCCTATAGTCTCAGGACTGGGGATGTGGAGGTAAGGGCATCAGAAGTTGGGCTACTTAGAAAGTCCAGGGCCAGCACAGGATATTAGAGACTCTATCTCATAAAACAAAACAAAGCCCCCAAAACAACAAAAATACTGCAACGGACCCTCTGGTTCTCTTGAACGGTTTCTACCCTTTTGCTTGTCTACTTTACCAGCAAGGATTCCAACAACAAATACAGATAGGGTTTTACTCAAGGATGTAGTGTCATGATACAGTCCCCAGAGGTCCAAGCCTCCCTCCCTTTCCTGACTCTCATATCTTATCCTGGTACTAGAGTGGCTCTGTAGTCAGATTGAGTGACAACTGTCAGATGGAAAGAAGTCCCTTCTCATGGCAGTGGTGCCAATAGCACTGTGACGGGAACCAGCCATTCCAGAATCTTGCCTTGTTCTGTCTCACCCCACTAAATTCAAATACCTGTGAAACAGAGGATGAAATCATTCACTCTCTATAAGGTGCCTCTTATGACGGGGCTGGAGGGATGCTTAGTGGTCACACGGGAGACCTAACTTATGTTCTCAGCACTCACATAGGGCAGCTCACCACTGCTTAGAACTCCCACCCTAGAGGACCCAGTTCCTCTGGTCTGCAGGCACCTGTATTCATGTGCACATACCCACACATAGGCATGCACATATGCCCGTAATTGAAAATAAGACAAATCTTTTAAATGTAATTTCACTACCCCACGAATGGTTTAGTGGTAACGTCTTCTTTGGGGGAGGGGCAGATTTGTTGTAGCCTTTACTGAAGTAGCCTGAGGGCAGGAAAAGAGCAACCCTTGCAGAGGAAAGGTACCTAGAAGAGGAAGAAAGTAGGAGGAAAATGAGAGTTCATTTGGCTCCGGGCCGGCCTGCTTAGCTAGTTTGATTGCTATAGGTATCCACTTAAGGACAGTGACCAGTGAAGAGCTTCTTTAGTCAAGGCGAGCCTGTTCAACTATAAAAGGCATGAATCGAGAACAAAGAAGTGAAGAGCCCTCTCTTCAGCCTTCCCTCCATTAATTTCTGTCAGTGTGTACTGGGGTATTAGTGAGTAACTGGGGCCAGTGACCAGGAAGTTCCTAGCTTAGATGCAGGTGAGTAGATCCATCCATCCATCCATCCATGGCGATTTGAATAATAAATGTCCCCCATAGACTCAGATATTCGAACACTTGATCCTCAGTTGGTGGTACAATTTAGGAAGGTTTAGGAAGTGTGTTAGTTAGGGTTTTATTGCTGTGAAGAGGCATCCTGACCACGGCAACTCTTATAAAGGTAACTATTTAATTGGGGCTGGCTTACAGTTTCAGAGGTTTAGTCCATTATCATTATGGTGGGAAGCATGGCAGCATCCAGGCAGACATGGTGTTGGAGATGGAGCTGAAAGATCTACATCTTGATCTGCAGGCAGCCAGGAGAGATTGTGTTTTATACTAGATGGAGCTTGAGCATATATGAGAAGACCTCAAAGCCTGCACCAATAGTGACACACTTTTTCCAACAAAGCCACACATACTCTAACGAGGCCACACCTCCTAATGGTACCGTTCCTACAAGCCAAACATTCACACACATAAGTCTATGGGGGGGGGGGACCATACCTATTCAAACCACCGCAGGAGGTGTGGCCTTCCCGGACAAAGTGTGCCAGTGGGCATGAGCTTTGAGAGTAGCTTTGTTCCATGTCCGGTTCTCTCTTGGCTTCCCCCTCCCGTTGCTGTGCCATAAGTCAGATTTGGTCATGGTGTTGTATGGCAGCAACAGAAAGGTAATGTTCACCGACCCATCTCATCTCTCTCTGGTGTGCTTCAGCACCTCTTTTCATCTCTGCATCCAGTAATAGCTTGAAACTGGCCATGGTGGGACTATGCATACCATGAAAATGATATTGACGACAACCATTGCAGCTCAAGACTTGATTGTGAAGAGTTGGATATTAAACAGTTACCAGCATATCGCCACACGTGTCGATCTACCTCTGACTATCCATTTTACCTTCATCCATCCATTCATCTATCTATTTACTTCTCTGGTTATACATACACTCAACACATATGACTCTTGCCATCCTGTGTCTGATGCCCTTCACATTACACCCTAGGGCCTGAATAGCTGCCAGACTCTAGCTGTGAGAAAACATGAGAATGGTTTTTATCAATTTCTTTATGACATCCCAGGAGGTGTTTCTGTCCCAGTCCTGAGACTATAAACTATTTGGATGCTGGCACATGGAGTAGCCCAGCCTGCACAGGAGAGTTCTGGTCACTTTTCCTGACCTTGACATTAGATTAACTTTGCTCCAAGACAACTGGTGCCAGCAGCAGTGTGAAAAGATAGTGGTGGGTTGGGGTACAATCATCATGGTCTGGAGGGAGGTCAGTCCACGTTTCTCCTTAGTTAGCTTCCCTCACTCCCTTTGGCTCTTCTTCACTTGTGTCACCTACTCTACCACACAGCTCTACATTGATTGTGTTGGCTCACCTCTTTTCTCAATTCTTTTTTTTTTCTTTAAAAATTTTTCTTTTTTTCCATTTTTTATCAGGTATTTACTTCATTTACATTTCAAATGCTATCCCGAAAGTCCCCTATACCCTCCCCCCCGCCCCTGCTCCCCTACCCACCCATTCCCACTTCTTGGCCCTGGCATTCCCCTGTGCTGGGTCATATAAAGTTTGCAAGACCAAGAGGCCTCTCTTCCCAATGGTGGCTGACTAGGCCATCTTCTGCTACATATGCAGCTGGCAACTTGAGCTCAGGGGGTACTGGTTAATTCATATTGTTGTTCCACCTACAGGGTTGCAGCCCCCTTCAGCTCCTTGGGTAATTTCTCTAGCTCCTCCATTGGGGGCCCTGTGTTCCATCCAATAGTTGACTGTGAGCATCCACTTCTGTGTCTGCCAGGCACTGGCATAGCCTCATAAGGGTCCTTTCAGCAAAATCTTGCTGGCATATGCAATAGTGTCTGCGTCTGGTGGCTGATGATGGGATGAATTCCTAGGTGGGGCAGTTTCTGAACGGTCCATCCTTTCATCTTAGCTCCAAACTTGGTCTCTGTAATTCCTTCCATGGGTATTTTGTTCCCAATTCTAAAAACAATGAATTTATGAAATTCCTAGGCAAATGGATGGATCTGGAGGGTATCATCCTAAGTGAGGTAACCCAATCACAAAAGAAGTCACTTGATATGCACTCACTGGTAAGTGGATATTAGCCCAGAAACTTAGAATACCCAAGATACAATTTGTTAACTCATGAAACTCAAGAAGAATGAATACCAAAATGTGGACACTTCGCCCCTTCTTTTCTCAATTCTTACTTGCATGCTCTACTCCATGAGGAAATAAGAATCTCATGTGACTGAGAAAAATTGGAAGCTTTTTTCTTTTTTTAAATTATATCATAAGCTGAGAATTTAATGATTTCGGGATGTCGCTTGAAAACCTGTCTTGACTTTCCCACAAGTCTCTATTCTTTCTGTTGATCTGTTTGCGAAATTTCTGAAACCAGGGTTTCCTTTTGGTAGGCAGAACTCTCACCCAGCCTTGTCACCCAGGGGTCAGATAGGATTTCCTAACCAAGGGAAGTCCCTGCACGAATCATTGCTATATAGGGATGGTTATCATGTAAGCCATAGTTCCGGGAGTGATTAAGTCTTTGAAAGATTCTAAATGTAGGAAATGTAGAATTTAAGAGAGATCGGGTTCCGGTAATCAAACATTGAGGAAGAAAGGCGGCCTGTTTAGAGATTGCACAGGTAGATAAATGTGGCAGCTGGAGCTGTCTAGAGGCTGGTGGTCCTTAGCAAGGGAATGGCTGGAGGACGGTAAGGGTTGCTAGAAGAGCGAGTGACAGGTGCCAATCTGCATGCGGTCTGGCAGGCTTTGGGTCCTTGCCTATGGTAGGATTCTAGGAGATTCTTCTCATTCACCTTGACTCAAACCTGAAATAGTATAAAAAGGAATGTTTTCCAGATTGTTAAAGGAAACTAGTAGAGAGAAAAATCATGGAAACTGTGTTGGGTACCACTGGGCATGTTTTATCTCTTCTCCATCCTCAGCCACCGATGACGGCTGCACCTAATCAATAGGTAATGTGTATATAATTTATCATGTATTAGGTAGGGTAAGAAACATTATTATGAGGTATATATAATCCCAATTATTAGATTCAATGCAGTTTGGAAATCATTTAAAAATCACATTCTAACCCAAGGACTACTGATCTGAAATTTAAAGTAGACATAAGAAATTAGAATTTATAATTTATCTGAACTCAAGGTACAAATTCAATTTTTTTCCTCTGCTCAAACCCAGACAGCGTATTTTGACTCCCAAAGGCAGATCAGGTAATTAATTTAGCAGATTTTCTGCTGGATAGCCTTCTTTCAGTGTTGCTTCTAGAAAATTCTAGACACCCAAAACCAACAGGAAAAGAGACAAACAGTCCCCAGAGGGATTATAACTGTTCTGTGGATCTCATGAGCACTTTCCTTTGATTACTAATCACCCAGAGTCCTTTATCTCTCCTACTGAACATCGTTAGCACCAAGCTCAGTCCAAGGAACCAAATTACAATGGAGGGGGAGTTTCTCCAGTACAAGAACTGAGTACTTTGAATGTGCCAAGTGCTGGGTTTACTCAGGTGAATGGGACCTTTGTCTGTCCTCCAGGAATTAACAATCTATTTAAGGAAAACAAAATGTAAAAGTGAAGGAACATTGACAATGCTCAAAAGACCTACTTTATTCCTTTACCTAAGAACTTTTTGAGTCTTTATTTGGGGCCCGATATTGTTTTAAGTGCTGGGGATTTAGGGGCAGGAAAGACATCTTCTCATGAATGTCCCATTCCAGTGGAACAAACACATTGTAAGAGAACTGTGCATGGCTGGAGAGATGGCTCAGGGGTTAAGAGCACTTCCTCTTGTTTCTGAGGACCCGAGTTCAGTTCCCAGCTGGGTTTGTCAGTATTCTATTGCTGTGAAGACACACCATGACCAGGGAGACTCTTATAGAAGAAAACATTTTATTAAGGCTTGCTTATAGTTTCAGAGAGTTTTGGTTCTTTGTCATCATGGTGGAGAATGTGACAGCAGGCAGGCAGACATGGTGCTAGAGGAAGTAGCTGAGAGTTCTACAACTGGATCTTCAGGCAGCAGGGAGAGAGAGAGAGAGAGAGAGAGAGAGAGAGAGAG